>NW_025920136.1:1141405-1247637 GCF_902686445.1 Sciurus carolinensis | reverse complement strand
GTGTCCCTGCAGGACACAGCTGTCTCCAAGGTGGAGGCTGGCAGTGTGGAGATGGAGGCCTGGCCCATCTTCAGTGGCTGGGCTCAGCCCACAAGTGCTGGCAGAGGCTCCCACTCAGGGCTGGAGAGTGCTGCACACCTTCTGGTGAGCCCACCACTGACACCTGACTCCTGTCACCTGGGCCTCCTCAGGGTTGTGGGGCATGGAGGCGGCTGTGGATGTCCTGTAGGCTTGCTGACTGGGCAGGGGGCAGGTGGGTTCCCGCTCAGTGTAGAATCACTGCATCAGCTGGGGCTTCTCTGGACTCCCAGGGACCCTGGAGCTCAACAGGAACCGGATATACAGAGTGCTCTTGAGGTGCTTTGCCTCTTCCAGGGAGTCTGCCTCTTCTGCTGACCTTTGTGCCCAAGTGTGAGTCAGGTAAAGCCCTGATCTGCTGGCTCATTCTGCTGTCCCTCTGCCTGTCCTCCCCCCATGGCTTGCTCCCTGGGTTTCAGGCACCAAGCATGGAGATCAGAGACTCAAATGGATTGTTTATCCAGATCCTGCCAATGTGCAGGACAGTCCCCATAGTAATACATCCTGGGGTGAATTTCCTATGCTCTGCTCCTCCAGTCAAGCCTGACTTTGATAGTTCCCCTCACAGCCAACATAACCAACCTTCTGAATTTCCATACCACTGCAAGTTCCAGGCATATATCTTAATAGCAGCAGAGTATTTCTTCTGGGGTAGATTAGACACAATCTATGGACCTGAAACTCAGCACAAAAATATTTGGGCAGTGAGTAATTACATCTAATAAGAAAGAAATTGGTGGAGTTGAGTCAAACTTAAACATAACCTCTCTATCTCTGAAGCATTATTTTATGTAAATACTAGAAGACTGTGCACTATTCTGCATTTCTATTTCATTTATTTACCTAGAATAACCTGCAATTCAAGCATAGGAGAGGAAGAAAATTGAGTTAAAATCTTCCAGTCTTGGGGTCTTTGATATCTTTGCATATGATTTCCAGAAACCAAAATTTACTGTTTTGATTCATCTTATGCTTGGACAGTGTATGTTCAGTGAGTTTTTTGGTACTGTGGATTTACTGCAGGGGTGCTCAACCCTGAACCACACTCCCAGTCCTTTTTTATTTTTACTTTCTATTTTGGGATGGGGTCTTGCTCTTTGGCCAGACTGGTCTGGGGCTTGAGATCTTCCTACCTCAGGCTTTGGTCACTGGCATTACAGGCATGCACCACCATGCCTGGCTTTTAGTGGTTCTTTGAATGTGGATATTGTGAAGTATTTTCCAAGTGTGTGCATCTGTGAGGATGTCTTTTTATTGTTTCCCTCATTAAAGACAACTTGGTTGGTTGTAAAGTTTGATTCTGTTCAAAACTGTCCACAATTCTCTCTGTTCAGTCCTGTGGAGGAAGAATACGAGGCCAGTCTGTGAGCTTCCTGCCACCTCTTCCCCCCAACCTGGAAATTCATGAAGGTTTTTCTTTTTTATCAGTCTTAAAAAAACAGAATGTGCCTACTTACAGATCTCTTTTGTTGTTTTTTCCCCCAGAATAAATGAAGAACTTTAATCTGTGACCTCAAGATTTAAAAAACAATATTAAGAAATAGTTCTTTATTTATGTTCGAATTTTTTCAATTACTTTGGTTTCTTCCTGGGGCAGCAGTATGATTATGATTCGTGGTCGACTCTCTTCTCTTTGCTCACTGGCCTGCTTTTCCCCTGTTCTTTGGAATGTCTGATTTTGCCCTCTCATGTCCCAAGAGTCTGTGATGCTGATTCTGAACTTTTCTTCTTCTAGCATGAGTTGCAGATCTTAATGGATCCTTGCTTTCTCTGTGATCCTCTCTTGCTCTTTATTCTCTTGCCATTTGATTTCAGAATGTGGCTTCTTTATGCCACCTGTACCTTTTCAATGGAGGACTTGAATTCTGACCTCAGAGAGAAGGCCCTGCTTTATATGACTGTTGTTTTCAGTGGACTTTTAAATCTCACTCCTGCCAATGCAGGAATGTTCTCTCCAGGGAAATCAAGAAAGCAAATGGCAGCTCCACAACCAGCATTCCCTGCTGGTGCTGAGCCCATCACCACTAAACCACACCAGGTGAACTTTTGTGAGGTTTTTTAGGCGTGCCACATCAGTCAAGGGGGAGAACAGGCTGCCTATGGTGTTTATGTGACCCTTCATCCAGGCAAACCTGAGGGTAAGCTCTGGAACTCAGGAAGAGGCTTATCCTTGGGGAAATCTCCCTGAGGGGGTAGACCCCAGTCATGTGTCAGGACAGAGGGCCAAGCTCTCTCAGAGCTGGGGACCTGGGGAGCGACCAGCTCTGGATCTTCCTGTATCACGGCAGCCTGAACTCCGGGAGGAGCTGCTCTCATGTTCAGCTGGGCAGGGGCAGCGCTGGGATGGGGCAACACTAGTAGCACAACAATGTTTGCTACAGCTGGACCAAGCAGGATATTGCCCCAAGTTCTGCAGGCATCAGGTGGACCTGATATCTGGGTCTGCGATTCATTTCAGGTTACTTTCAGATGGTCACCCCATATGAGGGGCATGGTACAACAGCCCTGTGCTTCTCTGCCATGTGGTTCTTCCCCTCTGGACCCTCTCACAGGCTCCCAGCAAGAGGCCACAGGGCTCTGTGTGGAGGAGCAGAGGCAGCAGGCAGGCTGAGGGACTTGGAGGGGCTCTGGGCTGGGCAGACTCCAGAGGTCCAGGCTGGCCTCAGAGGCCCCATTCCCTGGCTCTAAGTGCTGTGGACCAGTGCTGGGTTCCCCTGAGGGAACACAGTCCAGAGGACGCGGAGTCCAGGACGTCATTTGCCTCACAGGTCCAGCACTGCTGCGCACGCTGCCCTGAAGGTTGAGCGGGGTCACAGGCACTCCACAATTCTGGCTGGAGACAGCTGGCATCACAGACCATGGGGTCAGTGGAACTAGAGCCCATGTTTGGGGTATGCCAGGAGCCAGCGTGTTGAGAAACCAGTGAGAAGGGGCATGTGGAGGTATAGGGTGACAGCTGAGAGGCCGGGCAGCAGATGCTGCTGCTCAGAGCCCTGGTCCCTGATCCTGGGTCTCAGGCACAGTGGGGCATTTTGTGCTAGTGAGCAAGAGGGAAACTTACCTGTTCACTCAATATTGCTCACAAAAACTGGACATCTTTCCCAGTTCATGGACAAGGAGAAACAGCTCAGGGAAATCATGGATGTTTGTATCCAGGATCACATAGTCAATGATGGAAGAGTTAGGAACCAGGTTCAGTGCTGGCTCTGTCTCTCTGATGCCTCCCACTGAGGATCAGGGGGTCTGAGTGGACCCAGAGTGTGTCTCTGTCTATGATATGTGTATATGTGTTTTCTTACCTACCCGTGGAGAATCCTGATCTGAAGACCTGGACTGTATTTGCAAATGAGACTGAAGTAGGCCTCCTCCAATGTTCAGGCTGCTTGGGTCAAGGGTCAATTTTAATGAAGCTGCCCTCCCTCCACTCCACACACCACTCACCACTCGGAGTCCTTTGGGTGGAATGCATTATGGAAGTCAGCTCCTCCCCGACTTCCCAGTGGTTGCTGAGTTCTTAAGACAGTCACAGGGCCTCATCCAGGGATGGGGTCCAGCTTGCTGACTGGTTTGCAAAGGGTTGTCTTTGGTCCTTTTTGAAGAGCGAGAGCTACCCTGGGTCTCTGGATCTCTGAACATCTGCCTCTTGTGCCCAGTCAATTTCCCCAACACTTTCATCCTCAAAGCAGAGCTGCAGACCATTCTTCTTCATTTTGTGTCCTTATGCAGAAGACACCAAGAGTCAGGCATCAGTGCTGAGGTCTGGAGATTCATTGGCAGGGTCTGCAAGGGTCTCGAGGGGCACCCACTGTGTCCTGCTCTGCTGTGGGCCAGACTCAGGTGTCAGGGCCCTGAAGGGGTGCAGTGGTCATTCTGTTCTGCAGGTATCCCCTCTGTCTGGGTGAGGATGTACTGCAGACTGTGCATGTGGACCTGAGGGGTCATAGCTTGCTTTCCAGGCCTAACCAGGTTGTCCCTAACACAATCTGATCTGATTAGCCATGCTCTGGCCTTTCTGTGTCTCAGGCCTCCAGGTACCTTTCTTGTGGGTGGCTGCACCAGGTGGTCAGAAGTGCTGGGATGGACCACTCAAATCTGCCTGAGGAGGGGCTTCATTTCCCTCCAGGGGCCTCTTTGCACCCACACCCTGGCTAAGAGTCACCATCACCTCTTGACTCATGGACTCTTCCAAACTTTCCTACTTTCCTTGATGCCTCTGGGAGGAATGATTTGTTCACTAAGTAGTGGGCCTATGTGGTTGTGGGACTATGTGGTCATGGGCCTATGTGATCATGGGCCATGACCCTGTAGCTGGCCTTTAGCAGGCCTTCAGAGGACAAGACTGTGCTGACACTGACCCTGATCTGGCCCCTGGATGGCCTGCTGCTGCCTGTCAATTCTGCTTGGGTTGCATAGTAGGTGAACCGGGAGTGAGCACCTCAGGCACATTATGCCAGGTGCTTCCTTCATCTTAGGTAAGGATGTGGTTGATGCTTCCCCTGAAGACTGAGTGCTCCTGACTGACCGGCCACTGGAGGGGCCCTGTGTCCCTATCGCTTAGATTCCACCATGAACTCTCTGCTGTTTTGCAATTAGCTCATGGTCCCCCTTGTTTGGCCTTTGCCCTCTCCATCTACATCTCATTTTACAACCCTGGGAAGCAAGGATCCAGGGCTCACCATGCAGGCAGTAAGGCATGTCTTGAGGGGCAGGAGAGGACTTTAGGGCTGGAGACAGAAACCTCAGCTGTGGCCCTCGCTCTGGCATGGTGGTGGGTGGTTAGGAAGCATAGCTGAGCAGCTCATTATCCTGAACTCCCGGTGTCCATGAGGACATGAGGTTAGAGGTCCTGCCACTTCATTCCTCTTTAGAGACAACAAACACACTTTTAAATGTATTTATTCCTGAACCTCCCTGTTAAATTAGGCTGCAAGCTTTTTGGTGGCAGGGGCAGTGTCTTGCTCATCTGAGTTTCTAGACTTGACACAGAGCCTGTCAGTAAGGGAATTTGATGAAGTTTTGATTGAATGATTATCAGCATAATTGGATACTTTATAGTAGATTTTTTGATTGAGAATAAGCAATATTTAGACTTTTCTGAATAAATTAATAATGCTTTATATTCCAGATCTGTTTATTTATTAATGTCTATTTAGGGAGACTCTCTTCAGGAAGTCAAAAGCAGAAAATTAAAGTTACAAGTGTATATCCTTCTCCATTAAGCTCTCTACAGATGCCTTCTATATATATATTTTTTTTTTTGTATTTTGTTTTTGTAGTGCTGGGGATTAAATCTAGGGCCTCCTGGGTGCTAGGAAAGTATTTCATAATTGAGGTATATTCCCCAGTCCTTTCTATTTTTTTTTGAGACATGGTCTTGATAAATTGCTGAGGCTGGTCTTAAACTTGTAATCCTCCTGCCTCCACCTCCCAAGGTGCTGGGATTACAGAGGAGCCACCACACCAAGCTCTTCTTTGATAGTTCTCTCTATTTTATGAAAAATGCAAAGTATTGATGGTAGTCAAAAGAATTTTACCACTTGCTGGGAGTTCAGTTGCAATTTGGTAAGGTTCAATGCTAAAGCAAATTATAAGCAAAAAAATTTGCTTATAATTTGTTTACTTATAATTTTTTGTTTACTTATAATTTTCCTGCATATAATTTTGTTTACTGTAAAACAAACCAAGTAAATGTGTATACCCCCAAATTTCATGTACTGCACATGACTTCTTGTCAGTGGGAATCTCAGGAAAAAATGCCCGATTTCAGATTACAAATAATGAACTAAAGACATGTTTCCATGTAGGCAGAACAATTGCTGTGGTATTAAATTCTCCTACCAGAAGCAGTGGAAGTGTAAAAAGAAGACATTTGTTTGGAGCAAAATGTCTTCCTCCACTGTGTTTCTGGCTCAGTGAGTGAAGTCAGGGACAGACAATGCCCAGGTGACTGGCCAGGAACCTGAAGCATCAACGTCACTCTTCTCCAGCTGAGCCATCTCCAGCAGGCCACACAGCCTCTGCTGAGATGTACGTAGAGGCAGAAGACATTTGAAGTCTGAAGAGAAATTTTTGTTTGCCAATAGTATATAATGCGTATAAAGCCACAAAATTTACACCATGCCAGCCAGTACAGGCAAGGTGGGTGGGAAAGAGAGCAGGAAACCATCAGGGAAAGGCAGTAAGAGGGACATGCTCCATGCTGGAGTTGGGGTCCAGAATGTCCCAGAGGCCCCTGTAATGAAGGTTTAGTCCCCGGCTGGGTACCTGAGAGGTGGGGCCTACTGGGAGAGCTCAGGTCACTGCAGGTGTGCCCTCCAGTGGGACTGTGGGACTCCAGCACCCTCCTCTTCTCTTCTGTGTCCCAGCCACAAAGTGAGGAGCTTTGCCTCACCATCTGCTCCCATCATGGACTGCTGCCTCATCACAGGCCCCAAAGCAACAGGGTCAGCTGACCATGGACTGAAACCTCCAAAATAAACCTTTGTTCTCTATGAGCTTATTTTCTCAGGTATAAGTTACAGAGACAGAAAACTGACATACTGCACTAGAGGAGCATAGATCAGAAGACAGTGTCATCAAAGTTTCAAAAAAGAAAGAAAAAATAATCTTCAGTTGATTAATAAAAGTGTGAAACAACTTGAAATTAGAATCAAGACATCTCAAACCCAGATACTTTTATAGATGACTTCTGCTAATTTTTAAGAAAAACAATTAATTTCTTATTTGAATTATTGTAGAAAATAAAAAGAATTAAGTTGCTCAATTTTTTTGTGAGACCAGTGAAATGTTTTCTACATCAAATAAAAGAAATACATGAAAATTAAAGACTCATTTCACCAATGGAGTTAAAAATTAAAATATCACAAACCTAATCCAGCTGTCCGAACCAGAGTATATCATGTTTAAGTGGGTTCAGCTTCGGTAACGCAGGGACAAGCTGCATCACAAAGACTGTTGAGTGCAGTACATCACACATGGCAGCAGCCTCATGTCCCTGAGCAGGCTATGGATAATGATTCTGGAGTCTTGAAAGAACAAATGGGGCATATTCTTCGTATGTTTTCTGTAATCCCATTGAGACCTAGAAGAACTGGCCTTCCTGTGATTTGACCACATTGAATAACAGACTGAATCCGAGGAAGATTCTTGCAGCAGCCCGTGATGGGAGCACAAGTCTCATAGCCACCATCTGAAGCCCCACACTACTCACCTCATGGCCAGGAAGTGAAAGAGAAAGAGGAAGGGACCAGGGTCCAGCTGTGTCCTCAAGGGCACATCCCCAGTGACCAAAGGACCTCTACCAAGGCCCCCTCCCAAAGGCCCCAGCACCTCCAGTACCCATGGACTAGGACCAGGTCTTCAACATGTGGCCTCTGGGGACTTTCAGGACCCAAACTGTAGCAGCTGGATAGAGACATTAGACTGGACTCTAAAAGCATGTGGTTAGAAGGAAAAATTGATAAATTGTACTTACCAGCATTAAAAACTTTTGCTCTATGAATAATCCCCTGACAAGGGTGAAGAGACAAATTTCAGATGGGAGGAAATATTTTCAAATCAGGTATCTGGCAAAAAGCTTACATCTAGAATGTATTAAATTCTCAAACTCAGCAGGAAGAAAACAAACAATCCAATTAGAAAAGGAATAAAGGACCTGGACAGTCATTTTACCAAAGGCTAGATACATAGGTAGTTCAACAGCAAAAGATGTTGGTTCTCTCCAAACTCTCAGATGGATTTTATTAAGGTCCTTGGTACTACCTAGCTGCTGAGACTGGAAATCCACCAAGTGAGCCTAACACAAGTACTGTTAGGCAGACTGAACAGTGGATGAAGAAAGAAAAGCTCTCCAAGATCTCTATATCTGACAAATTAACATGAAGGCACAGCCTCACAGTCAAGGTAGGAAAGAGCAAGTGCCTTAAACAAATGGTGAGGAGCCCAGGCTGGCTACACAGCACTGAGCATTCAGTGCCCCATATTAAGCCAGAGCTCCATTATGGTCAACTATAGAATGGGAATGTGCTGGAAATTATCTTTGTACACTAGGGACAAGGCTGAGAAGGACCTGCTAAACAAAACTTTTACAAATAAGTCATGGGGCAATAAATGTATGGTGTAATTAGATCAAAATAAGGCCATTTCCCAGTAAAGGACAGTTGTTCAGCAGTTGAAGAACAGCATAGTTGTGAATAAATGATGTGATGGCAATAGACATTTTAAATGTATAAAACTGTCAAGGAACAAATATGTAAAATACACAAGGAACTCTTGCAAAACAATCAAATGAAAAATGGGCAGAGGACAAACAGTCATCTTATGGAGTGGGAACCAGGAGGCCACTGCCTCCTGTGCAGATTCATTCACAGTTAGAGAGGCACAAGTTAAAAGGGAAGGTTTTCACCATTGGGATGAAACAAAGCTAGCCACTGCCAACCACACGGAGCAGCAGGGACTGGGATCATCCTCTTCTTGAAGCTACTAGAAATTTGGAGAAAAAATGATAAAATGATTGTCAAGAAACCTAAATCAAGAACAAAGATCCCTGAAAGACAGGAGACCAAAAAAGTGAGCCCCTTGATGACCTCCAGCACCCCAAGTGCTGACCTACTTGGATCAAGAGGAGAGAAAATGGTGCCTGGTGGAACTCGTAGCTACACAGACACATGAAAAGCAGTGGAATGGTAACCATGTAAACGGAGGAAAAGCTTTCTGCTTGACACTTAAATCTCTTTAAAAGATACTTGTTAAAGCACAGTTGCAACAGCGTGTTTCAGAGTTCATGACTTGTATGGTGGCAAAACAGAAAGCCAGCCACAGACTAGTGGAGATGTGTCATTCTAGGTCTTCAGTTAGAGGCCCTTGAAGGCAGATTTGGTGGGTGGAAGAGGTGTGCTGGGAACTGTTAAGTAGCACCAAAACAGCAAAACTGAGTTACAGCTGACAACAAAAGATAAGGTGCCACCATTTATCCAAGAGTAAGTGAAGCAAGAGGGAAGAGGGAAGAGGGACTGAAGAGCACGTTGGAAGACAAAACGAATTGTAAGATGATGGACTCAATCCCAAACACCTGTTTTGTAAGTTTTAATGTATTTTTAAACTTCTTTAATCCTGTGAAAGTGTCATAAAGTATCTCAGATGCAAACACATTTAACTAAAATTATATCTAATTAAAAACTAAAATTAGAGACTACCTTTGCCCAAAATGTACTTTAAAATTATTTTATTGAATACCAGAATAGCCTAGCTCAGAGAAACATAGTAAAATATTTCTTTGACAAAAGAAATTTTGTTTTCTGAGTTTTTCCTTGAAATGTCCCTTCATATTATATAATTTTTACTTTTTCTTATCAGAGAAGATAAACTTCTTAAGGTCAGGGAACTCATGAATCCTGTGGGGTATGGACTGTGTCATCCCTATATATAGTTTTTCATGCTTCAAGATATAATGTCTAATCTAACTTAAGTCTTTTTTTTCTTTTTTTTTTCCATGGTTTTCCTTCCTTGATGCTTTCTTATTTGATTTGGCATCATAGAATGAATTTGGGAGACTTCCATCCCTTTCTAGTTTATGAAATAATTTGTAGAGCACTGGGATTAGTTCTTCAAACCTCTGGTAGAATTCAGATGAGATTCCATCTGGTCCTGGGTTTTCCTTTGTTGAAAGGTTTCTTGTTACTAATTTTACTATCCAATTGAGAATTGGTTTTTCCTTAGGTTTCCTCTGTCCTCTTGATTCAATTCTGGAAGGTGGCATCTAGAATTGGATCCATTTCTCCTAGATTTTCCAGTTTTGTGGAGTATACGTTTTCCGAATTCCCCAATGATCCACTGGTTTTCTATGATGTCCGTGATGATTTCTCCTTTCTCTCTACTTTCTTTTTTTGTTTGTTTGTTTGATTTTTTTTATTTTATTGTACACAAATGGAATACATGTTGTTTCTGTTTGTACATGGAGTAACAGCATACCATTTGCATAACTTAAGTCTTTAAAGAGGTTCTGCTTGGGTAAAATAGTGTTTTTTAAGGAGCTTAGGTGCTTGGAATTGAGTCATTTTTTATACTCTTCCTTAGCTTTCTGGACTGGTGGTGTTCTATTTTACCTTAATAGTTTTAGTCCGCTGCCTACAATTCCATGCTCCTCATTCCATACTATATTTAACCTTTGCTATTCTAAAACATCTTCCATACTTTGGATGTATTTTCTTAAAAAGCCACATAAATAGTACTTATGTTTTTGCATTTTATGCAAATAATACTGTGGTATAAATTTGATTCTGTAACTTTTTTATAAAATCCCCAAACACAGTTTAAATGCAAGTATTCTAAATACCACACTAAGGGTAGTAGTGGTCAGGTTTGGGAGCGGGAAGCAAGACTCAGCAGTGTGTTTCCAAGACTCACCTTGGACCGAGAGACGCACACAGATCGAGAGTGGGAGGATGGAAGCAGATGGACCATGTTGCAGCAACTCAGAGAAGGCTGGATTTGCTGGGCTACTCCCAGGACCTGCAGGTCCCAGAGTGGAATTGATCACCAGCTTAGGGGCCTTCTCTTCCTGCTAAGGAGTCATTGAAGCAAGAGGATGGAACAGCCTAAACAATCTATGTCGGTAACAGAGCCCCCAATGCAGGAAGCTAGAGCGCCCACTGGCACAATGCCAGGGGAACACCGAGCAGGAGTTAGAGTTGCAGATGTCAGTGCTCTGCTCTTAATAGGTGATGGGGCACATAAGAATGCTATGCTACACTATCTCAGGTAACATTTCCATGTGCATTGGAGCTGGAAAACACATGCTTTCTTCATGTGAGTGTGAAAACAATATCAGTCAGGGCTTCCATGGGCTATGATACAATGAAATTGAAAAGATTCAGGTCAGACAAAGTATTTCTTCAACCACAATGAAATGAAGTTAGCACCTAATTACAGAAAGATATCTGGAAGAGCTGCAAGCATCTGGGACCTAAATAAGGGAATTTGATATTGAAAGCACAGTATATGAAAGTCATAGGTGGTATGAATGCAGCACTTAGAGGAATTTAGTCCTACAAATGCCATATGAGAAAAAGAGCTAAGAGCCAGAATCTCAGCTTCTGTCTTATACAGCTATAAGCAGAGTGAATGAAATCCACATTAATCACGAGAAAAGGTGATAAAGATCAGAGCAATACTTATTCAAATAGAAAACAGAAAATGTCCCGAGAATTATTCTGACTGCAATGGCCATCTCACTCACTTGTCTTGATCCGTGATTGTCTCAAGTGTATGTGGACTTACTAGCTTTCCCACTTCAAATACACACAGCTCACTGAATTTCCACTTTACCTCATGAAGCCATTTGAAGTCAGGCTGGGTGGTGCACCTGTGCTGGTGGCATGTGGATACAGTATCTGAGGCACCCTGGTGTCTTCTGTCCTTTCAGGCACTTCTCCTTGTTCCTAACAATATTCTGACAGCAGCCTTTTATTTAGCTGTGGAAGTTTATTAGGCTCCTTTGTAACATTGCATATCCTCCCAAGACATTCCTACCCGATTGCACACCAAAGGTGTTGGTCTTATTCCTGTTGGTGTTAGGTCAATGGGTCATGCACAGCAGGTACTGTGAGCCTCATCACATTGCACACAGCTGCTTAAAGCCAGCCCACAAATGTTCAAATTCGTTGTCAGATAGAGCTGTGCAGTGAAAATCACTGCTTTCACACCAATTTCCATACCTTCCAGCTTTTCTTTTGGCAGCTAACTGTTTTACAATCACTGATTTTCAGTCTTTAGATAGGATTTAAATTCACTGTGGCAGATGTTACAGTTTATCTGGGCAACCTCAGAAGAGATCTTTCAAATGCTTTCTAATGTTTCTCATCTATGCATTATTATTGCATAACCTTAGTTTTGAAATTTATGTAGGCCCTTTAATGATAGCTTATTTTAACTTCTTTTTGATAAATTTTATTGAAGTAAAAATGCACAGAAAGTACCAAAATTCAAGTTTACAAATCACTGAATTTCAGAAAAGAGCACACTGAGAAACGAGCCCGTGGTCCAGAAACCCATTTGGCACCCATAAGCCCCCATCAGCCTTCTGTGACTGACCTGTTGGTAGCCCATCTCATTCTAGCATCTCACCATGACCTGGTCACACTGTGTAGCCTTTGCTCAGCATTGGATGGTGAAGTTCACCTACCCTCGTGGCAGTTTGTCATCATTGCTGGGGTGCAGTTTACCCTGCACAGACCCACAGTTTAAGCACACATTCTACTGTAGATGGACGCCGGGCTCTTTCCATTTTTTGTCCATTGAAGATGGTCCCAAGCTCTGGAGTTTGATCCTAAGAGTAGTCCAGCTTCAAGAATGAGTTCTCTGTAATGTGAAGGTGGTCTTGAGATATGCGTCTAATAACAGGTGGGAGGGACTCTCGACTGCCAGTGCTGGCTGTGTCCTTGGCCAGGGTCTCCTTTCTGCTCTCCAAGTCTGTGTCTGAGGCAAGCACTTCAGCTCTAGTGAGCCATGGAGACAGAAGTGACAAGCAGTGGGCTACCTCCACTCTATAAGCCAGGGCGAGGTAGACTGCCCTCTCCTGTAGCAAAACATGATCATGTACATTAAGGTTCCTGCCCAGATCCCCTGAAAGCACTCAGTGCTGGTGGGGCCCCAGGATGGCCACTCACAGTGGTTAATCAGATGCCCCCCTGATCTGGGTGGTCACCAGGGGAGGACAGTGATGAGGGGCTGGGGATACAGTGTTTGGGCACACAGGATTTCACCTAATGGGGTCCATTATCAGCATACATGACAGACCTCCAAGTCCCTGCTAAAAAGAACTTGAAATCATCATATCTCCTTTCCACATGATAGGAATTACCAGGAGGGCTCAGATGGGAAAGAGTTCAGATGCAGGAAAGGCTCAGGGAAATTTCCAGAAGCAGCAGTGATGGGGAGACAGGAAGCACAGCTGCCTGAGAGTATGTTGGGTGAAAGGTGTCTCTGCCTGGTTTTCTGCTGTCCTCCGTCTGCCTGGAGCAGGGCAGGCATGTCAATGGGCAGTGAGCACTTCTGAAGGAGAGGAAGCCAGGCCTGCAGAAACTGATGGTTAGATTCTAGGATCCCAAGATGGGATCCTGTGCTCAGGGGTACAGCAAAGGCTAAAATTGAATTAGCAGGTGCCCTGGGACAGAAGTGGTCACTCTGTCCACCCCTCACCATGCTGACTTAGCATGCCCATCAGCCCAGGACCAGGGATGGCTGGGGTGTCCCTCTCTCCTGGTTCACCTTGCTCATCCAGGAAAAACAGGGTCCAGCAGCATCCAATCTGGACCTCTAAGTGGCTGGCCTTTCTGTTGTGGCTTGGTCTGTGGTGCTGGGCTTTTGAAGTCATGGCAGCCCGGGAAGCTTGGCTCCACAACAGGTGCCACTGAGCCTTCCAGAAAAGCATCACTTTGGAAGAGGAAAGCCGTGGTGGTGTGTCAGGTGTTCTCAGGAGGGCTGGTATGCCACGGAAGGAGACAAGGAGTTCTTGCCAACAGGCCTTTTACATTGGCATGGCAGGAAGGATACCATGCTGGGTGTGATGCCTGTGTGGGGAGGCTTGGTTTGTGCACCTGGGGACAGGTGAGAGTTCTGGAGCCAGTGGTCGTTGCACCTGTCGAGGAGTAAGGTGCATCCTGGGAGCCAGGACTCAAGAGATGTACACAGTGACTCCAGAGAACTAAGAAACATGCTGAAAATAACTTTTCTCAGGACAGGATTCTGCAAAGATATTGCTCAGGAGACTACAGGCACAGGAGTCAGGCACAGGGTCCCCACAGCAGCAACCCTGCATGTGCTTTTCTTCCCTAGGTGTTGCTTTCCGGGACTGGGCAGGATTTGAAGGCAGGAACAGAGACTGGCCACTCTGACTCATGCCTGGACCATGATAGAATGTGCCAGAAATCAGTCTCTGTTCCTAAGAAACTTTGCATAGAGGAGGCTGTGAATGCATGTATTCTTTGGGTTCCATCTTGGGGGACAATTTTTCCCTTTGAAAAACTCCCTAACAATTCATGTTTTCTGATTGGTAAGATGTCATTCAGAAGCCACAGGGGTGGTTCCTGCAATAGCCCTCCCCTGTATGTGGAACTTTGAATTTCTTTTTTCCTGCATGCTGGGGTTCAAACCCAGGGTTTCCTGTCTCATGCCAGGCAACTGCTCTCCCCCTGAGCCACATCCCCAGTCCTTGTGACTTCATTTCAAGAGAAGCAAGCAGTTGAAGGCTTGGAATAAATCTCATGGAAGCCTCAATGGCCCAGACACATCTGGGCAAATTGATCATTAGAAATCACTTACTCGTTAAATCTTCACTGAACAGAATTATGCAATTTCAAGACTGGTTTTTGGTGCTGATGAAGAACTCCTCCCTGTCCTTCTGTGAGGCACAGACAGCATGGCCTCCCAGTGTGTGGGCAGGTGGCCTTGTGGGGTGCTGTACTCTGATTCATGCATTCTTAGGTTGGAGAGTCAGCTACTGTGATTTTCTTCAGCCCTCTGATGTTGGGTTGGAGCAAGGTGGGTTTGAGAGAGCAGTTAATTTTGGGAACGAGGTTGAGTTGTGGATTTCTCAGCCGTGTCTTTATCTATGATTTCATCCATTTTTGTGGTCTCCCTCTGACCTTTCCTCTGCCCCTGCTCTGGGCTTCTCTCCAAGGCAGACCGGTGAAGGAAAAGAGGTGATTATTCATTTCAGTGCATGCTGAGTGCCAGGCACCAGGGCCAGGATGCAGCTCCTCTCTTCCCCACGTGACTTTCTGTTTTATAAATGACAGTGCATTTTGGCCGTTTATGGGCTGTGGCATTTATGGTTCTGTTCTCGTGATGCTGTGCAATGACTAATTCACTGATATTTTTCCCAGTGTACCATAAGATTTACTGAAGGACCAGGTTGGGAGCTGACTTTGATAGTTTATCTGAGTTTATTGCTATTATTATTATGACTGCTGGGCATATGCACACTTCTTCTAAAGAGTTAATGGCCTTTGTTTCTTAGAGCAATTTTGGGTTTATAGACAATCTGAGCAGAAAACACAGATCTTTCCATATAGCTCCCTCTTCCAGCAAATTCCCACCACTGTGTCGTGTTCATTTCAGCTGACGAGTGACTATGCACACTGATGTCACCTGAAGTCCAGAGCCCCCACCAGGCTCCTTTCATGTGGGGCAGGCTCAGCACATACAGATGCCACCTATCCATGGTCACAGTGTCATACAGGTAGAGATGCCATCCAAGCATCCCTGAGTCTCACCCTCACCCTCCACTCCTGGTGACCAATGGCCTTGTCATGGTCCCTCATTCACCTTCCTAGAATGCCGTGTGACTGGAATCTTCTCATACAGTCCTCTCCCACTCAGCAGCATGCCCTCAAGACCCCCTGTGTCCCTTGTGCCTTGGTGACTCATTAATTTTCACTTCCTCAGTGCTGACCCACTGCTGACCCTCCTTGTTCTCATTGTCCTGCCGAAGGACGCCTGGGTGCGTCCAGTTTTGGACTGCTCTGTTCTTGTGATGCCAAACCCTGGATGCTCTGCCTACCCAGTTGGCTGAAAATCCAGGATGTCCTCCAGGGAATCCAGGTCCTCAATCCTAGAATGTGTGCATGAAAGAACTGTGCAGAGGGGCATGAATTGAGGACAGCAGGAGGCAACCCTAGTATCCTTCTCAGAAGGAGGTGAGAGGTGTGAGCATAGAGCAGTGCCTCCCCTGCCATGGACCGGGTGCTTCTCCCTGCTGCCCTGAGGTGGGAGAGGCAAAGCTGGTGCTCCCCTGAGCCTGTGGAGGGAGCATGGCCCCCTGAACCCTGATGTTCCACTGATATCTGATGAGCCTCTAGAACTGAGAAAGAATGCCTCCCTGTGGCTTTCGGCACCACCTTGGTAATTTGTGGCCATTAGCAGCCACAGGGAGCTAATACCTTGTGTCTGCCCAGGGGAATCCATTTGGTGAATGCTCTTTGGGGGGCTCTGGAGTGGCTGGAAGCCCCTTCTCGTCCCTGCCAAGGGACATGGACTGCGAGCATCAGGACAGCTGGAGTTTACTCCTTCAAGCAGGAGATAGCTCTTTCCTGCTGCTGCAACTGAGCTGCCTGGGTCCTGCCCCTTGCCCCCCAACCCCACCAGGACCTGCCCATCCTGGTGACAAGCTTGGTTAAGTTAGTTGGTGGCTTTCTGTTGTTTGTACCCCAGGAGTCTGCATGGTTTCATAGCAATGTTCTCCACTGTTCTTTGGATGGGTTATAATCTAACAGTGCTCTTGTTTGACTTTCAGAATTCAAAATAAGAATCCAGTTGTTAGTGAGGCAGCAAGAAACCCGGGAGCCACTCATGTATGAATGTGTGAGGGCTTCTAGAATGAAAGAGCCTTTCCTGTGAGATATAAGAAATATCTGTAGAATTTTGTCTTTAAAAAAACAGAGATTTTATTAAAAAACAGGGAGCTGAGAAGAGGAAGCATGAAAGGTGGAATGCATGTTGCAGAACTGGAGCCATTCCTGTTTAGTTCAGACCCTGAGACTAACAGGGTGGGAACCAACCTGTCCTCTCTGTACAGCTTGGCAGCAGCTGCACCTCCTGCTGAGCAGATGATGGACCTGCAGAGCCACGAGGAGCAGGTCTGCTTGTTTGGAGAGGAGTCACTCCTGAGGCACCCTGGCTACAGACTCCTGTGCAAAAATCCTGACTTGCCATACTATTCGGCAGATCTGGAAAGTGGTGGAAGAGATCAAGGAGAGAAAGTAAGTAGAAGATTCTTTCCATCCTGATCTCACAGAAGCAGTGCAAGGAGATACCACCTCTCCCCTTCGCAGCTCCTGACCACCTGCTTATGTTGTCTACCAAGGAAGCACCTGCTGTCCAAGCCCCCTAGCTATGCCATCCATGCTTAGAGGCCACCATTACAGGCCGTTGGGGCTCTACACAGGCACCCCGGAGAGCAGTGTGTGGGGCAGGGTATGACCAGCTGCTGTAACATCAGCTGCCAGTACCACTGCCGGCTCTCCCACCTCCAGGTCCCAGAGCTCTCCACACACTCTCGAGGGGAAGCTTCCTTTCCCCTCAGGCTTTGGTTTGAGATGCCAGTTGTGGGGTTCAGTTGTTTTTCCTAGGAAGCACCTGGGCTGAGGGTACTTCACAGAGGGACGGGGAGGAGAGAATCTGGCAGTGGTGTATCAGCACACTTTGGGGATACACAAGGGAAGCAAACTTTAACTGAGACTGGTGCCTTTCAGAACAACCCATCTTACTGTGCTGACAGTCTTTGTCTTTCTTTGATTTACCAAATCTTAAACTTGCTCAAATTTTTGCATAATGCTTATTGTGTTAAAGCATTGTCAGCATTACATGCCTGGGATATTATGCCATAGGGGTCTCTGCAGCTTTCCTCGGCCTTGCATGGACTGTTCTGCAAGACAAACCTGTGGGAGAGAACAGAGGGCGGGAGTGTGGTGTGGTCTGAGGTATGGGGGAGGACTGCTCAGTGGCTGCATTTCCTCTCTGCCCATGACTTTCCTACCAGCCTTCCCCTTGATGTGGTTTTGATGTGGGCTTTGAGGCTGTCAGGAGCACCTGCACACCAACTCCCCTATTAGCTTGTGTGTGTGTGTGACACACAGAAGGACTTGTTTTCACAGAGGAGAGTGACAATAGGACAGAGGGTTCACCAGCCCCAGGACAGGGCCCAGGAGAGCCAGACACAGGTGGGAAGTCACAATGTGGACCACAGCTCTGCTAAAATCAGAGCGCCAGTTCTAAAATCTGTAGAGATTTACCAATCCCAGGGGGCTGCTGATTTCTTGCAGACAAAGATCTTCTTTACTAAAGTTGGCTATTATCCTGACCTTTTTATTTGGAGATATCTCAAACTTAAAAATTGGCAGTATATGAAGGAAGAACATATTTTGATAAAACAAGTGAAAGTGTCAAGGAGTCGGAGACTGTGGAGGCCAGAGAGTCTCTGTCTTAGTCCCTGTCTTATATGGGTGGTTCCAGTGCTGCCAAACCCAGGATGGAGCTGTGGTGGAGCCTGGGATGGAGCCCAGGATGGAGCTCAGGATGGAGCCCAGGACAGAGTTCAGGATGGAGCTGTGGTGGAGCCTGGGATGGAGCCCAGGATGGAGCCCAGGACAGAGTTCAGGATGGAGGGAAGAACTGCCTCCCTCCTCTTCCACCTTTCCATCTTCTCTTACAGTTCTTTCCCTGTGCATTCCTTCTGTTTTCAGATTCTACTAAGTTTGCTTAGCCATATCAGCCTCAGTTTCCTAAATGATAAAATGAGAAAAAAACTCCCTCAAGAGCATATTCAGAAGATCATACAGTATGATCAACTGGGACTTCCTGGATGCAAGTATGTTTCAACATAAGCTAATTATTTACATGTTATATCACATTAACAGCATGAAGGATTAAAAACACACAGTCATTTCAATAGATGCAGAAAAGATCCGACAAAATCCAAAATCCTTTCCTTGATAAAAAACCCAAACCATGTGGGGGTTGTAGCTCAGTGGTAGAGCACTACCCTAGCATGTGTCAGAGGCACTGGGTTCGATCCTCAGCCCCACATAAAAATGAATACACAAAATTAAGTTATTTGTGTCCATCTAAAATTGCATATTGAAAAACACAGAAAACCAAAGTTTCTCAACAAATTAGGGTTAGAAGGAAGTCCTTTGGCACAATCGGGGCCATGTGTGATGATGCCACAGCTGATGTGGTCTTAAGTGGAGAAAAGTTGAGGGTCTCTCCTATAAGATCAGGCACAAGGCGAGGTGCCCAGCTTTGCCACTTCTGTGTCCTGTACCTCTGCAAGTCCTTGCCAGAGGAATCAGACAAGAAAAAGAAATAAAGGGTGTTATGATTTAGATGTGAGGAGGAACCCAAAAGCTCACATGAGACAGTGCAAGAATGCTCAGAGGTGAGAGGGTCAGGTCACTACCATTGCAACCTAATTGGTGGGTTAGTCCACCGATGTGGGCTAACTAGGAGCTACTGTAGAGATGGGGTGTGCTGGCGGACATAGGTCACTGGGTGTACCTTTTGTCTCTGGTGCTTGTAGAGCTCCTTCTGCTTCCTGGCCACCAGGTGTTGAGTCTTCCTTTGCCCACTATCTTCCATGATGTTCTGCCTTAGCTCAGGTTCAGAGCTATGAGTGAGCCCACCATGGACTGCACCTCTGAAACTCTGAGCCAAAATAAGCTCTTCCTCTCCTGAAATTATCCTTGTTGGATCTTTGGTCACAGCGAGACTCACTGACCAGAAGGAAAGGCAGCAGATCCAGAAGGACGAATGAGAGTGGAGAGCAGCTGCTGCATACAAAGCCCAGTGCCTGGCCTTCCCCAGTCTATAGAGGAATTTGCACTTTCCCTGCTAGTGTCTCCAGGATGCTTCATCTCTGCAGAATGCTTCTTCATTTCCATTATCATTAAGTGTCTTGCTAACTCCTCTTTGTGGATAATATTTTCTTCAAAAGGTGCTTATGGTTTGTTTCTATCATTCTTTTTGTATTGTCTTTAATAAATATAAACCTTGATTTTAATGAAGATACATTTATCTTTTTTTTTTTGGTAGGCATTTTTGTGTCTTAAGAACTTAAGAACTTTTACCATTAAGGTAAAAAAAAGTCACAGTTTTTTTCTAGAAATTTTAGTTAGGTTTTCTAATAATGGCACCCAGAATGTGATTTTTTTAAATAGGAACTCCACTTTTATCTTTTCCCAGTTTTTGGAAGTTTCTACTTGCCCCAACATCTTTCAATGAATAACCAGACCTCTTCCAATAATTTGCAAAGCTAACTCATCGAAGTTAAATTCTATGCACATGTGGATCAGTGTTTGGTTCTTCTGTTCTGCCCAGTTGATCTTTTTATCTATCTTCAACATACACCTAAGTTGTCTTAATTAGTATAACTTTAAAATAAATTCTGGTATTTGAGAAAATAAATTTCCCCCACCTCCAACTTACAATTCTTTCTTTGGGAGTTCCTGTCTAGCCCTGACATTTTGTGGCTCAGTATAAATTTTATAAAAAAATATGTTATGCTCTAGAAAAATCCTTGTGCAGTTTTAATTAAAGTTTTAATTTTCTTATCAGTTTGGAGAAAACTGATATTTGTGCAGTGCTATGTCTCCCATCAATGGACATGAAACCTCCACTTATTTTGGCCTTCTTTAATGTTTTTCCATGTAGATTTAGTGTTCTCCTCAAAGTCTCATGTGTATTTTGTTCTGCATTTATTTTTCCATTGCTTTTATATGTAACACTCATGTTACATGGATCCCCTTTCCATGCTGGTGTGCGGACAGTGTTGGTGTTTGGGCTGGATCACTGCCGAGCCCCATTGTTCACTCTAACAATCTGTATATTCTAGCATCTCTGGTAGATGAATTGATCACGTCCCCCAGGATCCAGCAGTGCATTCTTCTCTCGCTTCACCATTCATTTCCTGTTCTTTTCAGATTCTTCATTTCCCCACTTGGTGTCTGTGAACTCCCCACACAGACAGCTGCACCTGGGCAAGTATAGTGTCCCTTTGGTCATGGTACCTTGCTTTTCTTCTGCCACCTGCTGCTGCTGGACCCTCTGGGCAGGCAGCGCCAGCCAGGAGATGGCATTGGGCAGCAGTGGTGACTGTCCATCTCCAGGCCAGCCTCATCATGTGTTTTTGTTCCACATTCTCACTGAGGAACTCTCCCTCCCAGGTGCTGAGAGTTTTATCAGGAATGTAACACTGACTCTCACTGAATGTCTTTCATGTCTTCAGAGTTGATCACATGATTTGCCTCTTTAGCTTTGTTAATGTGGTGGATAACAGCGTGGACTTGCTGTTGGTGCATTTCCTCTGCAGTCAGGGCAATCCATATGGCTCCTGATTTACAGGCTGTTGCTGGACTGTTGCTCAATGTCTCTGTTTAGGACTTTGATGCCCATGTCTCTGTCGACTGCGGTCCCAGTCTTGTTTTCAGTATAAGGTTTGTACTAGCCTGATGGAAATCAAGAGGTTGCTTCAGAGTAGGAAGATCAGGTTCACTGACCCTATGTAAAATCCTAAACCTATTATCTCTTTGTGGGGAGAGTTTACCAGTTCAATTTCTTAAATGACTCCATTTGGAGTCATGTATTCTAATTTTGTGGTCAGTGTTAGTAAATTACATTTTTCTAAGAATTCTAAATTTCATCATAAGTTTTCAGATTTATTGACTACACTTCACTATGATTTTTATTAAGAAGCAAAATGTTAGGGGAGATCCAAGTTGGTGGACCAGAGGGTGACCACATCTCCCGTCACTCCAGAACCCAGGATTCAAGAAGGGGAGGCACTGAGAGACTCGGACTAACATAGAGCCGCAGGGTGAGTCTCACCCACCGGGTAAAGCTCAGCCCAGGTGGCAGGCCCGGACAGGGGCAGCTTCTCAGAGCAGGGCAGGGCAACTAGAGTCTTCCCCAAGCAGCCCTGCTCCCTCTGGCAGCAGGCTCGTTCCACAGACAGCTTCTTGGAGCAGGCCGCCCAGTGAGAGCCTTTCCACACAGAGCCAGCTCCAATCCCTGGATCCAGAGGCAGGCCCTGGCCCGCAGGCAGCTTCTGGGACCAGGGCAGGGCAGCCAGAGACTTCCCCAAGCAGCCCTGCTCCCTCTGGCGGCAGGCACAATCTATAGCCAGCTCCTCAGAGCACACCTGCCGAGTAAGAGCTTTTTCACACAGAGCCAGCCCCCAGCCCTGGAACCAGTAGGGGGCTAGGGGCAGCTTTCTTTGGAAGCACTGCATTATCAAGTTCCTCCAAGGCTTCAGGTTGCTGAAGCCTGGGAGGTGATATACTGGAAATCTACAGGGACAATATAAGCCAAAGAAGAAATCTGCAATATCTCAGAGTCCCATTGATATTTGACCAATATGAGAAAACAAGGGAAGAAAATGTCCCAAACAAACCTAGATACTACATCAATAAAACCCAATGACAGCACAGCAGAAGAAATGTCAGAAAGGGAGTTCAGAATGTACATAATTAAAACAATCAGGGAAGCAAACAGGGAGATGAAAGAGAAAATGCAGGCATTGAAGGAGGAGATGAAAGAGCAAATGCAGGCATTAAATGATCGCACCAATCAACAGTTAAAAGGCCAAATACAGGAAGCAAGAGATCATTAAAAGAGTTAGAGATACTGGAAAAAAACCAAACAGAAATCCTTGAAATGAAGGAAATAATAAACCAAGTTAAAAACTCCATAGAAAGCATAACCAATAGGATAGAACAACTGGAAGACAGAACCTCAGACATTGAAGAAAAATATTTAATCTTGAATACAAAGTTGACCAAACAGAGAAGATGGTAAGAAATCATGAACAGAATCTATAACAATTATGGGATATCATGCAAAGGTCAAATTTAAGAATTATTGGAATTGAGGAAGGCTTAGAGAAACAAACCAAAGGAATGAACAATCTGTTCAATAAAATAATATCAGAAAATTTCCCAAATCTGAAGAATGAAATGTAAAACCAGGTACAAGAGGCTTATAGGACTCCAAATATACAAAATTATAACAGACCCACCCCAAGGCACATTATTATGAAAATACCTAACATACAAAATAAAGACAGAATTTTAAAGACCACGAGAGAAAAGAACCAAATTACATTCAGGGGGAAACCAATAAGAATATCAGCAGATTTTAATCCAGATCCTAAAAGCTAGAAGGACCTGGAACATTTACCAAACCATGAAGGAAAACGGATGCCAACCAAGAATCTTATACCCAGCAAAACTTTCTTTCATATTTGACAATGAAATAAAATCCTTCCATGATAAACAAAAGCTAAAAGAATTTACAAAAAGAAAGCTGACATTATAGAACATTCTCAGCAAAATATTCCATGAGGAAGAGATGAAAAACAATGATGCAAATCAGCAACAGGAGGAAATAGTCTAAAGGAATAGCCAAATAAAGGAGAAACCAAATCTTGGCAAAAAACAGAAATGAGTCAAATGACTGGGAATACAAATAATATCACAATAATAACCCTGAATGTTAATGGCCTGAACTCATCAATCAAAAGACATAGACATAGACAGATGGATTAAAAAGAAAAATCCAGCAATATTCTGCCTGCAAGAGACTCATCTCACAGAAAGAGATACCCATAGACTAAAGGTGAAAGGATGGGAAAAAACATACCATGCACATGGACACAGCAAAAAAGCTCATTTCAGATAATGTGGACTTCAAGCCAAAACTAGTCAGAAGGGATAAAGAAGAACATTACATACTGCTTAAGGGAAGCAAAAATCAGCAAGTCTTAACAATCATAAATATCTATGCCCTGAACATTGGCTCATCCAAGTACGTCAAACAAATCCTTCTCAATTCCAGAAATCAAATAGACCACAACACAATAATACTAGGCAATTTAACACACCTCTCTCACCACTGGATAGATCTTCCGAACAAAAATTGAATAAAGAAACCATAGATCTCAATAATGCAATCAACAATTTAGACTTAATGGACATATATAGAATATACCATCCAACAAAGAATGAAGACACTTTCTTCTCAGCAGCACATGGATCCTCCTCTAAAATGGACCATATTTTATGCAACAAAGCTACTGTTAGGAAATACAAGAAGATAGAGATACTACCTTGTATTCTATCAGATCATAATGGATTGAAATTAGAAATAAATGACAGAATAAAAAACAGCAACTTCTCCAATACCTGAGGATTAAATAATATGCTATTATATGATGAATGGATAACAGAGGACATCAGGAAGGAAATAAAAAAAATTCTTAGAAGTAAATGAGAACAAAGAAACATCATATCAAAATCTCTGGGACACTATGAAAGCAGTACTTAGAGAAGATTTATTTCATGGGGCGCATTCAACAAAAGAAGTAAAAATCAACAAATAAAAGACTTAACACTGCAGCTCAAAGCCCTAGAAAAAGAAGAGCGGACCAACACCAAAAGTAGTAGAAGACAGGAAATAGTTAAAATCAGAGCCAAAATCAACAAAATTGAAACAAAAGAAACAATCGGAAAGTTAACAAAATAAATAGTTTGTTCTTTGAAAAAATAAACAAAATTGATAAACCCTTAGCCACACTAGCAAAGAGAAAGAAAGAGGGAGAAAACACAAATTATTAAAATTGAGAATAAACAAGGAAATATCACAACAGACACGAGTGAAATATAAAACATAATTAGAAGTTATTTTGAAAATCTATATTCCAACAAAACAGAAACCTCGAAGACATCAACAAGTTTCTAGAGACATAGGAATTACCTAAACTGAACAAGGAGGACATACACAACTTAAATAAATCAATCTCAAGCAGTGAAATAGAAGAGATCATCCAAAACCTACCAACAAAGAAAAGTCCAGGACCAGATGGGTTCTCAGCCGAGTTCTATAAAACCTTTAAAGAAGAGCTCATTCCAATACTCCTCAAAGTATTCCATGAAATAGGAGATGAGGGAACCCTCCCAAGCTCATTCTATGAAGCCAATATCACCATGATACCTAAACCAGACAGAGACACTTCGAGGAAAGAAAATTTCACACCAGTATCCTTAATGAACATCGACACAAAAATTCTCAAAACAATTTCAGCAAATCGCATACAAAAATATATTAAAAAATTGTGCACCATAATCAAGTGGGTTTTATCCCAGGGCACAATTTGGTTCAACATCCGGAAATCAATGAATGTCATTCACCATATCAACATACTTAAAGTTAAGAATCACATGATTATTTCAATAGATGAAGAAAAAGCATTCGATAAAATACAGCATCCCTTCATGCTCAAAACATTAAAAAAATAGGGATAGATGGAGCATTCCTTAACATTGTAAAGGCCAACTACGCTAAGCCCATGGCCAATATCATTCTAAATGGTGAAAAACTGAAAGCATTCCCCCTAAAAACTGGAACAAGGCAGGGATGCCCTCTTACACCACTTCTATTCAACATCATCTTGAAACTCTAGCCAGAGCAATTAGACAAACCAAAGAAATTAAAGGGATACAAATTGGAAAAGAAGAACTCAAACTATCCCTTTTTGCTGATGACATGATTATATATTTAGAGGAACCTGGATATTCCACCAGAAAACTTTTAGAACTCATAAGTGAATTCAGTAAATTAGAACATTACAAGATTAATGCTCATAAATCCATTGCATTTTTTACATAAGTGATGAAACTTCAGAAAGAAGTTAGGAAAACTACCCCATTCACAATAGCCTAAAAAAATAAAATACTTGGGAATCAGTCTCATAAAAGGGGTGAAAGACCTCTACAATGAGAACTACAGAACACTAAAGAATGAAATTAAACAAAACCTTAGAATATGGAAAGATCTCCCATGTTCTTGGATAGGAAGAATTAATATTGTCAAAATGGCCATACTACCAAAAGTTCTATACAGATTCAATGCAATTCCAATTAAAATCCCAATGATGTACCTTACAAAAATAGAGCAAGCAATTATGAAATTCATTTGGAAGAATAAGAAACCAGAATAGCTAAAGCAAACCTTAGCAGAAAGAGCAAAGCAGGGGATATTGCAACACCAGATCTTCAACTCTACTACAAAGCAATAGTAACAAAAACAACATGGTATTGGTACTAAAATAGGTAGATCAATGGTACAGAATAGAGGACATGGAGACAAACCCAAATAAATACAATTTTCTCATACTAGACAAAGGGGCCAAAAATATGCAATAGAGAAAAGGTAGCCTCTTCAACAAATGGTGCTGGGAAAACTGGAAAACCATATGCAACAGAATGAAATTAAACCCTTATCTCTCACCCTGTACAAAACTCAAATCAAAATGGATCAAGGACCTTGGAATCAGACCAGAGACCCTGCATCTTATAGAAGAAAAAGTAGGTCCAAATCTTCAACATGTCAGCTTAGGATCAGACTTCCTTAACAGGACTCCCATAGCACAAGAAATAAAAGCAAGAATCAACAACTGGGATAGATTCAAACTAAAAAGCTTTCTCTCAGCAAAGGAAACTATCAGCAATGCGAAGAGAGAGCCTACAGAGTGGGAGAAAATCTTTGCCACTCATACTTAAGATAGAGCGCTAATTTCCAGAATATATAAAGAACTCACAAAACTCTACACCCAGAATACAAATAATCCAATCAATAAATGAGCTAAGAAAATGAAGACACTTCACAGAGGAAGATGTACAAGCAATCAACAGATATATGAAAAAATGTTCAACATCTCTAGTAATAAGAGAAATGCAAATCAAAACTATCCTAAGATTCCATCTCACCCCAATTAGAATGGCGATTATCAAGAACACAAGCAACAATAGGTGTTGGCGAGGATGTTGGGAAAAAGGTACACTCATGCATTGCTGGTGGGGTTGCAAATTAGTGCAGCCACTCTGGAAAGCAGTATCGAGATTCCTCAGAAAACTCAGAATGGAACCACCATTTGACCCAGCTATCCCACTCCTTGGCCTATACCCAAAGGACTTAAAATCAGCATACTACAGAGATACAGCCACATCAATGTTCATTGCTGCTCAATTCACCATAGCCAGATTGTGGAACAAACCTAGATGCCCTTCAGTTGATGAATGGATAAAGAATCTGTGGCATATATATACAATGGAATATTACTCTGCCAAAAAGAATGATAAAATTATGGCATTTGCAGAGAAATTCATGAAATTGGAGAATATCATGCCAAGTGAGACAAGTAAGTCTCAAAATATCCAAGGACAAACGATCTCACTGATAAGTGGATGATGACATATAATGGGGGGTGGGAGGGGTTAGCGTTAGGGTTATGGTTAGGTTTAGGGTTAGGTTTAAGGAGGGTGGCAATAATGGAGGAAGGAAGGACTGTATAGAGGGAAAAGAGTGGTTGGAGGAGTGGGGGGAAGGAAAAAATAACAGAATAAATCAAACAACATTACCCTTTGTAAATTTATGATTACACAAATGGTATACCTTTACTCCATGTAAAACAGAGAAACAACATGTATCCCATTGTTTACAATAAAAAAAAGAAGCAAAATGTTGAGTTGGGCATATATTGTTTATACTACATAGACTTTAAATTTCTCCAAGATCAGAGTTTCAAGTGTGACATGTCACTTAAATGAAATGAAGCACAGTGAGAGTTTGTGTGTGTGTGTATGAGAGAGAGTCCGTGTGTGCGTGCATGTGTGTGTGTGAGAGAGAGTGCATGTATGTTATGTCTAAAGTTCTTTTTCTATTTGGAGGCCTGTAAAATCATTTCTTAAGAAAAGGACAACTGAGTCTGTCTTTGCCCAGATGGAGAGCTTTTTCTCATTTCTCTTAAGTCATAACATATGCAGCCTCATGAAATGATCAACTATGATTTAGTGCTTCTTGGAAAATTATACATTCATTTTATGGCCTAGGGCAGACACTATGTTGTGCCAGGAAGCTTACTTAGTAATGACAGTGCCTTGTGTTTCCCTGATCAGGCATCATCTCATTTGGTCCTATGCCAGCTTTATTTTGTTCTCTTAAAATCCACAAAGGTGTGTGACACTAAAGTATTTTGAGAAAGGATCTGGAGAGAATCTAAGAACAGTGTCCCTGGTACATGAGTTCACTCTCAGCAGAGTCCAGCTCCTAAGCTCCTGCTGACTTGGAAGCCCGCTCTTCCTGATGAGAGACACATGCTTGGACCAGGGATGCCCGAGGTCTCAGCAACCCAGGCCATGCTGGGAGGAAGTCTGGAATGCAACCCTGTGTGCTCTTGAGAAAATAGCCCATATTCCCTGGTTTCTGCAAAGTGAATAGATTCAGCAGTATTCCTGGTTTTTGTTATGGGCCAGGCTACATGGGTGATGACCAAACACTCCATTTTCCCTGAGACTCCATGTCATGTAGGAAATGCTTCTCCTGTGGGAACACCCTGCCTCTGCACCCTTCAACAGTCACTTAGCACAGCATGTTTGGCAACACAAAATGGTAATTCTTATATGATGCAACATTGCTCTCTTTTGGTTCCTATTTTTCTTGGACAATGTACCTGTCAGAGAATGAGTGCCTAGATGTTAGTGACCATTCTTTAACTTGTACCAACCATGGTCATTTTGACACACTTCCCCTTCTGCTTATGATTCTAGATCTCATGATGCTGGTTTGTAGTTATGAATCATAGCAATGGCCACTTAGGATTCATGTGCTGACATGATTTACTTAGTGTGAAAACCCCTGCACCCTATGCTCAGGTCTGTCTCCCCGATAGCCATTTTGGGCACTGTGTGAGACTAGGAAATTCTTGCCTTGGCTTAGGAATATGGAGTATATGGAAAAGACCAAGGTTTCTTCAGATTTCTTTTCTTCTACACAAAATTAGGAGTTTCAGATTTCTCTTGATTCTTCTAAACATTATGTAGATCAAAGATGTCAACAAACCCCAAAGAAAAATAATAAAATGTCCATTATTTCCTTTAGTGAGTAGACAGACTCACAAAGATGTACATAAACTTCATTGCTAGGTAATTTACACAAATGAACAAAAATATGAAGCTCAATCTTGTAAAGCATCACCCACTGCAAGACTGTGGCAGGACCAGAGTTATTGAATAAGATCTTTCAGGCTGTTCTTGTGGATACCTGATGTCAGCAGAAGCATAACAGTGTTTGTCCAACTCAATTCAGACTGAAGGATTTCATAGTTCCCTATCTTGAAGGCAAGGTGGAAACACTCAACCAGATTTAGTTCCTTTAATCTCCTTGCTATCTGAGAGATGGTTATCTATTGCTGAATGAATGATACTTGTTGTTGTCTGGGGGAGATATTTTCTCTAGCAGAACTATTTACAATGGGTGCACTTCCTACATTAGGATTTGGAATGGAGTTATTTCACATCATGGTAATTTCTTTGTTTTACAGAAAGGAAATAAAAACAATAAATGGTACAAGCCATTTCCCTCATGTCTCTCCTCATGGTTCTTTGTGGTGAGAGAGGACCTGCTTTACTAGTTGGAGAGGGGGTCACCTTAACAGCATGAGGTATGCACAGAACCTTGGCAGGCGGGGCTGCCAAGGGTCACCCACTCGCTCATGCTCATGGCTTGTGGCCTTGGGTGTGGCAGCTCAGCACCCTAGCCTGGCCCCACACTCCCTTGGCCCCAGGAGGAATGAACATTGCCTGCCCCATCATTTCCCTTGGAGGAGCAAGTGTCACCCCTCTCCCTCCTCCCGTTAGTCTCGCTCTGACCAGCCGATGGGCAGGACCCTAGGTCACTTTTTCAGGGGCCACAAGGGACCACAAAGGGCCTGCTGCCTTTCACCTTGGAGGTGGGCTTTTGTGGTGGGAAGTCCCATACACTGCAGGACCTGTGTGTTGGCCGTGCAGCCTCCAGCTGTGACAGACCTCCTCGACTCCATGTTTTCTGGGAGGAAGCAATTGGCATAGACATGGAACATATTTCCTTCTGAGTTTCCAGTCTGTTTCATTTGGCCTTCTGATAGCTAAGTCCCTTTTTATTTTATTTACTATTTTATTTTTTGGTACTGGGGATTGAACTCAAGTGTGCTTAACCCCTGAGCTACATCCCCAGTCCTTTTGTTTATTTTGAGACGGATCTCACTAAGTTGCTTAAGATCTCTCTAAATTGCTCAGTCTGGCCTTGGACTTGTGATCCTCCTGCCTTAACCTCCCAAGTTACTGGAATTATAGTATTTTGCACCAACACATGCAGCTTTAAATCACTTTAGAAGCAGTGTGAGAAATGAATGCAATTTAGAGGCAGTGACCCTTGGATATTAGCATATTAGTTGATTTTGTCTTCATGATTATGAGTTTGTGCCTAATACAAAAGGATCAGGATCTAGGTTGCTTGATAAAAGAGGGAAGGTGAAAGGACACTCTGAAGAATGACTCCAGATCCTGTTTGAGCACTTTGTCTTTTACCAAGCAGTCTGGAACCCAGGCTGAGTCCTCTGCCAGCTGCACATTTGGTAAAGATTTTGTGAGTATTACCAGATACCTCTTTATATGGCTATAGCTAAAATAATGGCCACTTCAGTACAATTTTTAGGAAAATATGATCATACTAGACATATGATTTAATAATAAAAATATTACTTACTTAAAACCCAAGAAATAAGATTTGAGCCTTGTCTCTCCGTATCTCCAGTTTCAAGCAGAAGATATCTATTTCTTGGCGTCTGTCATCCGCCATTTGCCTGCCTATTGCCTGTCCATCACCTGCCTTACACCTATCCATCACCCAACGCACAAGATTCACCTCCCGATTGTCCAAGAACAGTCAGCAAACTGATCGCCGACCAACAGTGGAGTACCTGCTGCTTGCTGTTGCCTGGAAATTCACTGTTACAGTATCTCCAGGTTTGATTACACGTGACTGCCGCCATTTTGAGACAAGAACCAGGACCCGTTGGACCCCTGGCCAGACTAACTGAGCCCTATTTCCAGGATACCTCAGCCTGATTGATCACTCCCTGCCTCTGGGGCCCTCACATCGACTGATCCCTGCCACCAGGACACCCAGACTAACTGACTGCGCCCTATCGCTGGGACCTCAGACCGACTGATTGCACCCGGCATCCAGGACCCCACAACCACACCAAACACACCAGACCTCCAGGACCCCTGCCGGACCAACCGCAAACAGCCTCTAGGACCTCCAGCTGACCACGACCACCCCCGAGCTGCAGCTCCCCATTTGCCAACACATTTCGAAGCCAGAGCAGCCATCTTGGATATCCGTGGAAGCCGTAACTCTGATCTTTAGGTGGGGCAAATACCATCCTGAGATGCCTGCTGGAGGCTTGAAGCTCGTTGTCAGGTACCTCTTATGCATCAGGCTACTGAACACTGGGAGGTTTCATTAGTATATGACTGTTATACAGTAGATTTTCTTTTTTCTCCTTTTTAAAAAATTTAAGTTTTTATTTCTTTACTTTTCTTGCTCTCTTTTCCTTTTGTTTACTTGTTCCCTCAGAGTCTCTTTCTCCCTTTTTTGCAAGCTAATATCTAATTTCTTTTGATTACACTCTCACCCTTTCTATTATCTAGAACTTCTGTATATTCTTTTCTTATCCCATTAACAGCCTTCTACATCCCCCTACATCCTCTTTGTCCTCCATTAGAAACTGCAGACATTATTGCACACCTGTTTGTTTTACTGAAGATAATATTTGAACTCATTCTGTTTACTATGACAATTTTGTTATTGTCCCTATAGGGACTATTTGGTCTAGGACTGCATAGTGTCTGATTTGGGCACTGTTAATATTGATCTCTCCTAAAAGAAAGGGTTTGGAAACCTATAAGGCCACTATAGGCCTATAGGGGGAAATCTAAAATACCCCAGATCTACACTGCTAGAGGGGAAGATACATGAACAACATGAAAAAACAAGGGAAGAAAATGACCCAAATAAATCTAGATTCTATATTAATAGAATCCAATGACAGTATGTTAGAAGAAATGTCAGAAAAGGACTTCAGATTATACATGATTAAGATGATTTGTGAAGCAAAGGATGAGATAAGAGAGCAAATGCAGGCAATGAATGATAATACCAATAAGCTGAAAGAGCACCTGCAGGAAGCAAAAGATCATTTCAACAAAGAGATAGAGATTCTCAAAAAAAAAAAAAACAAACAAACAAACAGAAATCCTTCAAATGAAGGAAACAATAAACCAAATAAAAAACTCAAAGGAAAGCATCACCAAAAGACTAGACCACTTAGAAGACAGAACCTCAGACAATGAAGACAAAATATTGAATCTTGAAAATAAAGAGACCCAGAGAAAATCGCAAGAAATCATGAACCGAATCTCCAAGAAATATGGGACATCATGAAAAGAGAGAATTTAAGAATTATTGGGATTGAGGAAGGCACAGAGATACAAACCAAAGGAATGAACAACCTATTCAATGAAATAATATCAGAAAATTTCTCAAACCTGAAGAATGAAATGGAAAAATCAAATACAAGAGGCTTACACAACACCAAATGCACAAAATCACAACAGATCCACACCAAGGCACATTATAATGAAAATGCCTAACATTCAAAATAAAGATAGGATTTTGAAGGCTGTGAGAGAAAAGCATCAGATTATATTTAGGGGGAGACCAATATGGATAGCAGCCGACGTCTCAACCCAGACTCTAAAAGCTAGAAAGGCCTGTAACAACATATTTCAAACTCTGAAAGAACATGGTTACCAACCAAGAATCCTATACCCAGCAAAACTAACCTTCAGATTTGAAGATGAAATAAAATCCTTCCATGGTAAATGAAAGTTAAAAGAATTTACAAATAGAAAGCCTGCACTACAGAATGTTCTCAACAAAATATTCCATGAGGAGAAAAGAAAAACAACAATGTAGATCAGCAAAGGGAGGAACTACCTTAGAGAAAAACCACTCAAAGGAGAAACCAAGCCAAATTAATAACCAAAAATAAGCCCAAATGACTGGGAAAACAAATCATTTCTCAGTAATAACCCTGAACGTTAATGGCCTAAACTCATTAATCAAAAGACATAGACTGGCAGAATGGATTAAAAAGAAAGACCCAATAATATGCTGCTGTCAAGAGACTCATCTCATAGAAAAAGACATCCACAGACTAAAGGTGAAAGGATGGGAAAAAACCTACCACACACATGGAATCAGTAAAAAAGCGGGAGTTTCCATCCTTATATCAGATAAAGTGGACTTCAAGCCAAAGTTAGTCAGAAGGGATAAAGAAGGACATTTCATACTGCTTAAGGGAACCATAAATCAGAAAGACATAACGATAGTAAATATTTATGCTCCAAACAATGGTGCATCCCTATATATCAAACAAATCCTTCTCAATTTCAGGAATCACATAGACCACAACACAATAATTCTGGGTGACTTTAATACACCGTTATCAAAACTAGATAGATCTTCCAAACAAAATCCAACCAAAAAAGCCATAGAACTCAATAACACAATAACCTAGACTTAATAGACATATATAGAATATTCCATCCATCAACGAGTGGATACACTTTCTTCTCAGCAGCACATGGAACCTTCTCCAAAATAGACCATATGTTATGCCACAAAGCAGCCCTTAGGAAATGCAAAAAAATAGAGATACTGCCTTGTGTTCTATCAGATCATAATGGACTGAGAATAGAAATCAATGACAAAATAAAAATGAGAAATTACTGCAACACCTGTAGACTAAATAATATGCTATTGAATGAAACATGGATAACAGAAAACATCAGGGAGGAGATCAAAAAATTCTTAGAGGTCAATGAGAATGATGATACAACATATCAAAATCTCTGGGACACTATGAAAGCGGTGCTAAGAGGAAAATTTATTGCATGGAGCACATTCCAGAAAAGAATGAAAAGTCAACAACTAAATGACCTAATAGTACAGCACAAAGACCTAGAAAAAGAAGAACAGAATAACAGCAAAAGTAGTAGAAGACAGGAAATCATTAAAATCAGAGCTGAAATCAATGAAATTGAAACAAAAGAAACAATTCAAAAAATTGACAAAACTAAAAGTTGGTTCTTTGAGAAAGTAAACAAAATAGACAAACCCTTAGCCACACTAACAGAGAAGGAGAGAGAAAACTCAAATTACTAAAATACGTGATGCAAAAGGAAATACCACAGTAGATACCACTGAGATACAGAACATAATGAGAAGCTACTTTGAAAATCTGTATTCCAACAAAATAGAAACTACTGACGACATTGACAAATTTCTAGAGACACATGTTCCTCCCAAACTGAACCAGGAGGACATACGCAATTTAAACAGATCAATATCAAGCAATGAAACAGAAGAAGTCATTAAAAATCTACCATCCAAGAAAAGCCCAGGACCAGATGGATTCTCAGCCGAGTTCTACAAACCCTTCAAAGAAGAACTCATTCCAATACTTCTCAAAGTATTCCAGGAAATAGAAAAGGAGGGTACCCTACAGAACTCATTCTATGAAGTTAATATCACCCTCATACCCAAACCAGGAAAAGATACATCAAGGAAAGAAAATTTTAGACCAATATCCTTGATGAATATAGATGCAAATATCCTTAACAAAATATTGGCAAACTGTATCCAAAAACATATTAAGAAAATCATGCACCACGATCAAGTGGGATTCATCCCTGGAATGCAAGGATGGTTCAACATTTGTAAATCAATAAACATAATCCATCATGTCAATAGACTTAAGAATCATATGGTTATTTCATTTGATGCAGAAAAAGTGTTCAACAAAATACAACACCCCTTTATGCTCAAATCACTAGAAAAAATAGGGATAGTAGGAACATACTTGAACATTGTAAAGGCTATTTATGCTAAGCCCATGGCCAACATCATTCTTAATGGAGAAAAACTGAAACCATTCCCTTTAAAAACTGGAACAAGACAGGGATGTCCTCTTTCTCCACTTCTATTCAACATTGTCCTTGAAACTCTAGCCAGAGCAATTAGGCAGACCAAAGAAATTAAAGGGATATGAATAGGAAAAGAGGAACTTAAGCTGTCACTATTTGCGGATGACATGATTCTGTATTTAGAGGATCCAAAAACGTTCTCCAGAAAACTTCTAGACCTTATCAATGAATTCAGCAAAGTAGCAGGCTATAAAATCAACACACATAAATCTAAAGCATTTTTATATGCAGGTGACGAAACCGCTGAAAGGGAAATGAAGAAAACAACCCCATTTGCAATAGCCTCAAAAAATAAAATAAAATACTTGGGAATCAATCTAACCAAAGAGGTAAAAGATCTCTACAATGAAAACTACAAAACATTGAAGAAAGAAATTGAGGAAGACTTTAGAAGATGGAAAGATCTCCCATGTTCTTGGATAGGCAGAATTAATATTGTCAAAATGGCCATACTACCTAAAGTGCTATACAGATTCAATGCAATTCCAATTAAAATCCCAATGACATACCTCACAGAAATAGATCAAGCAATCATGAAATTCATCTGGAGGAATAAGAAACCCAGAGTAGCTAAAGCAATCCTTAGCAGGAAGAATGAAACAGGGGGTATTGCAATACCAGAACTTCAACGATACAACAAAGCAATAATAACAAAAACAGCATGGTATTGTCACCAAAATAGACAGGAAGATCGATGGTATAGAATAGAGAACACAGACACAAACACAAATAAATACAATTTTCTCGTACTAGACAAATGGGTCAAAAATATGCAATGGAGAAAAGGTAGCCTCTTCAACAAATGGTGCTGAGAAAACTGGAAATCCATATGCAACAGAATGAAATTAAACCCTTATTTCTCACTATGCACAAAAATCAACTTACAATGGCTCAAGGACCTTGAAATCAGACCAGAGACCCTGCATCTTATAGAAGAAAAAGGAGGTCCAAATCTTCAACTTGTTGGCTTAGGATCAGACTTCCTTAACAGGACTCCCATAGCACAAGAAATAAAAGCAAGAATCAACAACTGGGATAGATTCAAACTAAAAAGCTTTCTCTCAGCAAAGGAAACTATCAGCAATGTGAAGAGAGAGCCTACAGAGTGGGAGAATATTTTTGCCACTCACACTTCAGATACAGCAGTAATTTCCAGAATATATAAAGAACTCAAAAAACTACACCAAGACTACAAATAACCCAATCAACAATTGGGCGAAGGATATGAACAGACACTTTACAGAAGAAGATATACAAGCAATCAACAAACATATGAAAAAATGTTCACTATCTTTAGTAATAAGAGAAATGCAAATCAAAACCACCCTAAGATTCCATCTCACCCCAATTAGAATGACGGTTATCAAGAATACAAACAACAACAGGTGTTGGCGAGGATGTGGGGAGAAAGGTACACTCATATATTGCTGGTGGGGCTACAAATTAGTGCAGCCACTCTGGAAATCAGTGTGGAGACTCCTTAGAAAACTTGGAATGGAACCACCATTTGACCCAGCTATCCCACTCCTTGGCCTATACCCAAAGGACTTAAAATCATCATACTACAGTGATACCGCCACATCAATGTTCATAGCTGCTCAATTCACAATAGCCAGACTATGGAACCAACCTAGATGTCCTTCAATTGAAGAATCGATAAAGAAACTGTGGTATATATATACAATGGAGTATTACTCAGCTACAAAGAATGATAAAATTATGGCATTTGCAGGCAAATGGATGAAATTGGAGACTATCATGCTAAGTGAGATAAGAAAATCTCAAAAATCCAAAAGAAGAATGATTTCACTGATAAGTAGTTGATGACACATAATGGAGGGTGGGAGGGGGACAAGAATGGAGGGTCTATATAGAGGGAAAAGGGGGGTGAGAGGGGTGGAGGGGAAGAAAAAATAATGGAATGAATCAAACATCATTACCCTATGTAAATATATGATTATGCAAATGGTATGCTGTTACTCCATGTAGAAATAGAAACAACATGTATCCCATTTGGTTACAATAAAAAAAGAAATAAGATTTGAGAGAATTGATGGACTTCTGGTGTATCTTTCTTCAGTCATAAAAAAAAATTGAGGGTAAAGTTTTTAATGGACACATCATGTAATACAGTAATGATTACTACATTTTTACAATCCTTGAGGATATGGTCCTTCCCCTCGTATTTAAGAAGCTCATGCCCTAGCAGGATTGATGGAGAAGCCCCTGCACAGCCGTGTGAATGCTGACCATGTTCTCTTGCAAATCAGTTCCACAGTCCACAGCATTGCCCCTGGAGTTAGGGCACCAAACAGAGTAGGACACCGATGGACAGACCAGGAGCCAGGGGTCCGGAGCCATCTCTTCTGCAAGGTGTGCCTCTTGGAGCAGCCCCATCCTCCTGTGTGAGGGGGAAGAGTGACCATGGTCCCTTACACACTGGCAGGCTCGCCTGGCCCATCCACGTGCCCAGTAGTTCCTTTGCTGATTGTCATGGAAACAAGCTGTGCCATGGAAAAGTGGAAACACAGCATGTTCACATTTATCATTTATTCCTGAGAGAAGCCAATGTGGAATGGGCAGGAGGTGCCCCTAGCAGGTGACTGGTAGCACTTCAGGGTCAGGAGGAAGCAGGCACATGGGGTATACGACCCACTCAGGAGCTGCCAGGCTAGAAACGGCCCAGAGAACAAAGCGGTGCACAAGGAGCAATCTGAGGACACAGATGGCAGGTGGCTCCCACATGTGGCTTCTCCCTGAATCCTCACCTGCATCAGGGCACTGTTCCAAAACAGGAAGTGGAAATGCTTGGAAGTCAAGGCCACACAGTCGGGTCTGGAGCAAGTGGGACCTGGGCCTCCATTGCATCTGCCTGGGCCAGGGTGCTCCCTCTGTCCAGCATGTCCCTCCTGCATGGCCATATGCCCTCTGGTGGCCGGGGATGGGCCCTTGGGGAATCAGGCATCCTGTTTCAGCCCTGCAGGTCTTGGCTCAGGTAGCCCAGCACCCAGGCCTCAGTCTTCTCCCCACAGGGAGGTTCCCTGGTGTCATGGCAGGAGGGGTGGGCATGGGTGGCAGGTGTGCAGGACGTTCCTATGACCATTCCATCATGGGCGATGCTCACTGTTGCTGACCTCATCATAGGTGTGGTGCCTCATCCTAAGAGGAGCCTTGCTGCAGGCACACATGTGCAGACAGGATCCATGTGCCCAGGCTCCCTGCCAGGTGGCGTCATCTGTCAGGGTCTTGGCATGAGCTGCTGAGGGTGTGGACACTGCCCCTGCCCTGCTCATCTTGCTCACAGTGAGCTGGGATCTAGGAGAATTCTTGTTACCTAGAATAACTTACAATGCCTCAAGGCGGAAATTGCCTTGGGAAATAGGAGTCATATTTTATATAAAGAAAGGGAAAGAAATTCCTGGCACTGGTGGAGGCCGGTGGCCAGTAGGGAAGGTGGAGGGAGGGAGGGACCTGATGGGCCTGGGTGAACTCAGGTTCCTTAAGGAACTTTTGTGGAAGGAATTTTCCAGCAGGTCACTCTGTTGGATCCTCAGACAGCCCTGGATGGCAGGAATTGTTTGCCTGTTGGACAGAGTATGAAGGCCTGGAGGAAGGGTAGTCTGGGATTGAAAAGTAGGCAGTCAGGCCCTCCTGTGGCTCTAGGGCAGGAAAATAGCAGGGGAGGTGGTGTTTCAGGGACAGACAGCCTGGACTGTAGGCAAGTGCACACTAGCTGTCAAGGCTGAGAGGGTGGAGGAAGCAGGAAATCTGAGGGCCCTGCAGGCTGTGAGCCCTAACAGAGGAGGAGGACTTGAGGTGTTGAGGGTAATAACAGAATTCCTATCCTGGGAGAGGAAACTGACATCCCCCGCAGGTGTAGAGAAGAGGATTCAGCTAGCAAATCTGCACCAAATGCGTTGGATCTGAGAAGCTGCGTGCTGTCTGCTTAGAATTCTTGGAAATGTGGATCTGTGGAAGATGAGAGGTTAGGACTGAAATAAAGGCTTAGAAAACATGGGACTGAGGGCCCCAACTGTCTGTCTGGACCAGGTGTAAGACTCATGTGAATCAGGGTGCTAGATAAAGAGCAATGAGATGGGAGAAGCAGACCAAAAGAAGAGCAGAGCCCTGAAAATGGGGAGTTTGTGTGCCCTTTTCATTATCTGTGGACAGTAGAAAAGCCCTTGAAGAAAACTCAAGAGACTCACCTGAAAGCTTCACGGTAAACTGGTTACATAAGAAATCACACCTACAAATCAACTGTATTCATTTAAATCTGCTGGTACCAATCTAAGAGAGCAAAATGGAAAGATTGATCCTATTCAAAGAGCAATATGAAATGTGAATACTTGGAATTAAATTTAATGAGAATTGTGGGAAAATGGTCACACACCCTGAGAAACATGAAATAAGACTTGAATTGAAGGAAGCCTGTCATGAGTATGTCAGTTCCTACCAAATTAATCTGTAGGTGAATGCTGTCCAAGAAATCCCAGTAGAATTGTTAGGGGCTGTGACAAAATGACTCTAAACACCTTGCACAGATGAGCGAGAATACCAAAGAAATTCAAAAATCTAGAAAAGTGATAAGGGGGACACCATTTGCAGTAAGGTTTCCCATACGGCAGTTATAACAGTCAGGTACCAGCATTGGTACCAACAAACACGTCAACATGTTTTTGTGATGTTTGTTCTTTTCAGATACACATGACAGCAGAGTGCATTTTGACATATTATACATTCATGGAGCATGACTTATTCTAATTAGGATCCCATTTCTTATGGTTGTCAGGATGAGTTTCACTGGTTGTATATTCATAATGAACACAGGAAAGTTTTGTCCAATTCATTTCACTGCCTTCCTATTTCCATCGCCCTCCCTTCCCTTCATTTCCCTTTGTCTAATCCAATGGACTTCTATTCTTCCCTCCCCACCTTCCCTTATTGTGGGTTAGCATCCACATATCATACAGAACATTCAGATATTGGTTTTGTGGGCTGGCTTATTTCATTTAGTATGATAGTCTCCAGTTCCATCCATTTGCCAGCAAATGATATCATTTCATTCTTCTTTATGGCTGAGTAATATTCCACTGTGTATATGTACCACATTTTCTTTATCCACTGATCTGTTGAAGGACACCCATTTTGGTTCCATAGTTTAACTATTGTGAATTGAGCTTCTGTGAACATTGATGTGGCTGCATCACTGTATTATGCTGATTTTAAATCCTTTGGGTGTAACTAGGAGTGGGGTAGCTGAGTCAAATGGTGACTCCATTCCAAGTTTTCTGAGGAATCTCCCTACTGCTTTCCAGGGTGATCGCACCAATTTGCAGCCCACAAGTAATGTGAGATGAAGCCTTCCCCACATCCTTGATGTGGATTTGAATTTCCTGAGCACATACATTGTACTATGCTGGCCCTGAGTGCTGTCCACCAAGGTGGGTGAAGCCTGCAGTTGACCAGACAGTCCTGGGTGTGCCATGCTGCTTTGGACCACATTTCCCACCTGCCCCTTCTGATGACCAGAGCTGGTCATAAGAAAGACACCCCACCATGCCCCTGGGCTTCTCTGTGATAGGGAATCTCACACCTTCCCTGCCTCACTCCCAGGCTGCCTCCCTTCCTGCTGAGCTGACCACAGCAGGGCATGGTCAGGATCATCTATGAAATTTCGTAAGGGTGCGCCCTCCCTCCTTCCTGCAGTGTTCCTCCACACAGAGCGCTGTCTGGTGATCACTGCACGGAGATTACCACCATGCTCCACTACGTAGAGAAACTGAGAAGAAGCCAGGCGCAGTTCGCACAGGAGCAGCAGCCCTGCCTGCAGACCATGTGGTCCTGGGAGATGCACACTTTCTGCACCTTGAAATCCAGTGACTTTTTGCTACAGGAAACTTCTAAATAATTTAAATTGAGGCTTTCTGTATTTTTCCATTTGCTTTTCTTTTTTTTCCTTACATAATGGAGAAGAAATTGTTGATTTGACCTTCTTAGAAATATTTCAGTTGTGGAAACTTGAAAGGCAGGTTTCTAATGCAGTATTGCCTCTAATGGGAGAGGACACCTAGGAAGGACAAACTGGCCATTTGGGAGGCACTTAGATCCAGAGTGGCACCTATGACTCATCCTTCCTCAAACATCTGAAAAATAAATAAGAATTCCATACTCCTCATCCTTGGACCAACCCCTTTCCTCCCCAATCTTATTCCTGCTCCTCAGACCAACCCCTTTCCTTCCCAATCTTCTTCTCTGAAGAAGTGAGAACCTCCACACGTCCACAGTGTAATATCAGTGATCCAGGTAGCAGGTCAGTGCTGTGGCTGTCATTCCTGAGGCAGTCATGACCCAGTGTGACATCCTGTCTCAAGCAGCCGCATGGGTAGGGAGGGACCCTGGAGCCTGTCAAGGCTGCCTTCTCTGGAGCAGATAATCACAGGAGGATTTTTCCTCCCACTCTTCCCACATCTTGGTTTAAGAACAAATGCAGAGGAAGCCCCCTCCAGCTGTGGTGTATCCTCTGCCATGGAGACCAGCATCCCAACCTGGAGAACACCAGCTTCAAGCAGCAAATCCATGCTGTATAATTACAGAAAAAGCCCGTGCCTTCCAGAAATTAAAACTAGAGGCATTGGTTTTTTTATGTCCAAAGTCTTCTTTTCTCCTTAATTTTGGCCTGACTGTCCAGGTAAAAGTAAATGTCGAGGAAAAATCAAGTCAGACATGTGTCAGTTGTAACTGGAACCCAGCTCCTGTGGGCACCAGTGAGCGGACAATGTGAGGTACCAGGCCTTTCAGGGGGACCTGCTTTCTTGGGAAAATTACTTTTTAAATGATAAAGTAAACACCATGGGGGCATTTATTGTAAATCCAAGTGTAAAGTAATGGGTCCATCCAAACAGCAAAGGTGGCACCTGGGGCTTCCCTGAGGCTCGGAGGGTGGCATGGCTGTGAGGTGAAGGGCAGGCCAAGGCCACACCCTCTGAGCGTGGGGAATGGAGCACCCTGGAGAACAGCACCAGGGCTCACTGGGGCCCCACGTGCATTCCCTTCGCAACCAGGACCTGACAACACAAAGGGCATTTGAGAACAAAGACTCCTGTGGCAGCATCTGGGCATGCTACTGTCCTCACCCCAGGGTGGAGGACAGCTACAGGCTCCGGGCAGATGATAATGTAAAGACAAAAGAATGAAGTGACCCAGAAAGAGGTGGCCGAGTCTTGGGCTGAGGGAGGAGAGGCAGGTGGGCATGACCTGGGGGGCCACACTTGCTGGCAGGCTGCCAGGGAGAATGAAGGCTGTCTTCTGGGAGAGAAACCTCGACCTTGGATGCCACATGAAGCCGACTGCTCGTAACAGGTCAGCAACTAATGGCACCCTAAAGAACCAGCAGATTTTGGTGGGCCACAGTCTGTGGGGGTGAAGAGATCATCTCTACAGGTGGGATCCCAAAGGCAGATCCCGGCTTTCTGCACATGCATCCTGTTTGCAGAGACCTAGAGGTGGCAAGGATGATGACAAGGTGATGACAAGGATGAGCCTGAATAAGCTGAAAAACCCAATTTAAATAAACTACCTATAGAGAAGAGCAATTCAGTTGGGAATTCAAATTCAGGAAGCAGACTGGATGCCAGGAATCATTGATTTCTTAGTCGTCATGGTGCAAAGTGGTTCCATAGAACATTCTCATATTGCTGGATCTTGAGATACGCATTTTGTTCTTTAGAGTGAGAGGAACTGTAAAAGGTGCCAGCAAGAAATAACAAGGTACATGGAGGAAAAGCAAGCTGGCCTTTGCAGATGGGAAGGGGTGCTGTTCCCTCCACCCACCCCACGGTCCTGACACACCTCTGTGGCTGCCTTCAGACCTCCAACTCATCTTCTCTCCTGTGTTCATCAGAACCTTGTGCACACACATCTGCATGCAGAGACTGCATTTTCTCAATTAAGGATGATGGCTTGCCAAATCACCAAGCCCCACCCTGACAAGGAGGTTGCCAGCCCTGTGTGCAGTGAGCTGGAGGATGGGGACTGGAGAAAGCTGAGGGGCCCAGACAACAAGGGACAAGTTGTGTGCTGGACATTACTGTCCTGATGTGGACAGAAGAGGACAGAGGCACTGCCCAGAGTGCACATTAAGGTCGGGTTAGTTTGGTGGCATGTTAGCTTGCTAACACTGTAACAGAATACCCAAAACTGGTAGCTCACAGCAACAGAAATTCATCACTCACAGTTCTGGAGGCCAGCAGTTCAGATGCAGGGTCAAATGTCCTTCTGAAGTCTCCAGAGGAGAGGGGTTCATGCTACCCCTGGCTTTTGGTTGTTGCAGGCAACTTCTGGTGTTCTTGTCTTGGAGGTGCAGCACCTCAATCTGTCTCATGTAGCGATTCCCCTGTGCAGATCTGTGCTCAATTTTCCTTCTTCTTACAAGGGCCCCAGTCATGGGATCTGGGAGACCCTAGTCCCATCTCAAGTCAATCGCATCTGCAGAGGCACTGGTCCCCAGATTCACAGCAGCTGGGCTTAGGATGTGAAAACATGCCTTGGGGACACAACTCCAGACATGGGGCCAGCAGAGAGTGTGACACTGATGTGAGGAAGTAACAAGGTGTGCTGGTGGGCAGGGGGACCTGGGAGAGCCATGCAGTAGCTAGATCATGGGAGGTGAGCAGGCAACCTTGTAACAGCAAAGAATATCCATCCAACAACAAGTTCCAACCCACACAGATCCCACAAGGAGTCAGTTCACAGGCAAAGCTGCACGAGTGGTCAGGGCTCTGGGGAAGGGGCCGGGAAGTGCAGGTGGGCATGACCTGGAGAGGGCTGCATGGGTCTGAGCAGAAACAGAACTGAAGGGCGTCAGAGAGTGGGAGTTGGTGGGTTCCCCAGGTCAAGCAAGCGGGTAGATGATGAGGTTGTTATTGATGGCAGAGTGGAGAAACTGGGGTTTCAGTGAAGGACGGGCATCTGTGGTCATGGTGGACTGGGTGTGGGTGGATTCCTGGAGGAGGTTTCAGTTGTGAAGCCTGAGTCTGGAGATGTGAGCGCTGTCCAGAGGCATGTTTTCAGCTGGTAATAAGGCCCAGACTTGTCTGCTAGAGTTGAGTGGGGTTGCCTGATGTCTCACTTCCCCTCTGCTTCTTGCCTGGGAGCAAATTTTCCCACAGAAGGAGGAAACAGCAGGCAGTTTGCAGGGGCCCACATGTGGCCCAAGAATCCTCTGCAGAACCAAAGGCAGTTTTAAAATGTGGGTCACCAGAGCCCTGTATCACTAACGAGCTCCTTGACTAGAGCGTCTTGTCTCAGGAAGCAGGATTGGGCCCGTGTGGCACCAGCTGGGACATGCACAGCACCTCACATCTGTGGCCTGCTGAGGGCTGCCCAAAGCCTGTGGGAGCACAAGCAAAGGACAGCTGACACTCCTTCCCAGTGACCAACAGACACATGGCACTGCTTTCCTAATGACACCGTTGCAATGGGCTGTCCATCAGTAACTGAATGTTGAGTGTGGAATGTCAAGGATGGTTTTCCACTTGTGGACTCTCCATGAGAGGAGCCCTTGAGAACTCAGCCACGTCCAGTGTTTTCAGACTGCTCTGGGGAGGTGGGAGTTCTCCAGGTGGGTATGAGCCCAAGTTTCAGAATGATTGATGTATGTCTCCTCTGCCCCAAGCTGACTGTCCTCCCCTGGTTCTCTGACTGCTTCCCTCCTGCTCTTCAGGTGTCTTAGGCTTGTTATTCCTCCCTCCTACCCCTGGGTGCTCCCAGTCCTTCATTCTGTCTCTGCATGGTTGCTTCTTCTATTACCTGCAGTTTTCTCTTGGCCTAAGTTATAATGTTCTCAATAAAAAAGAGATTTCCTTTGCTTTGTGGAAGTGTTGGGTTTGATGTGGTCCCACTTGTCTATTTTTGCTTCAGGGTCTGCATTTTTGTGTCATGACAGGAAGTCACCTCCTGCAGCATGAGCTGGGAACCCGTGTCTGAGTGTAGCAGCAGCATGACCACTGGGGAGTTCAGCCCCAAGACGGGAGTGCCCTCTCCTGCCAAGGCTGAGTTTGATTCTCCCCTCCAGCTTTCTCCTTCCCTCATGGAGTGACGGTTTTCATTTCTCTGCCTTTTTAGAGGCAACTGTGCTGCGTGTGTGTCCCTATACAATATGGTCTGTTTCTCTAGTTTTATGAAAAGAACATCATGCTGCCTAAAATAATTTCGACTTTTCTTTTCTCACCTGATATTTTTTCGGGGGGGGGGTGGATACTGGGGTTTGAATGACTAAGCCTCATCCCCAGCCCTTTTTTAAATTTTATTTTGAAACAGGTTCTCACTGAGTTGCTTAGGGCCTTGCTACATTGAGGCTGACTTTGAACTTGTCATCCTCCTACCTCAGCCTCCTGAGCTGTTGGGATTACAGATGTGGCCACTGTACTGGGTCCAATATTGTTTTCTAAGAATGACTTTATTGGCAGGTGCTGCCACCCACCTGTTCTGCACTGTGTGAGAGCTCACTTTTCCCATGTCTGGTCATAACTGAACACAGACCTGGCCTCAGGTCTCCAAGTACTCTGGTGCTGCTGACAGGAATGCTACGGGCACCCTCAGTCAGGGGTCCTGTGGCCTCTGCCCATCATGGTGTGGGGCAGATGCCATGGCTGCTTGCTTCACTTTCTCTGCCTCCTTCCTCTGAAGCCCTTTCCTGTATGGAGGGCACAGGGAAGCCAGCATGTTTCCTAGAGGTCTCTGTGGCCGGAGCTCTGGGATGGCTTCTCTGTCAGTGGGAGCACAGGGAGCTTGGTTTCACGCCGGTTCCTGGCAGAAGCCACCTAGTTTTGGAGGCAACAGCTTCTCCACGTGGCACATGGTGTCCTGTGGCCAGGTGGACCATGCCTCAGAAGCTGGCCCTGGGCATGCAGCCTCCAGAGTAGCAGCTCCTGCAAGTCTGCCTGGGTTGCGGTGGGACTCTGGCCATCCCTGAACCTGAGCTCATGGTCTGGTTCTTTTGCCTTCGTAAGCCATGGGGGAGGCCATTGATTCAACAGCAACTCCTGTCAAGGGTTTCAGGGAAGCCTGTTCGCCCTCCTGAAGCCCTGATCATGCACAAGTGTACCCCAGCTCTTGAGCAAACAAGCACACAGACCTGGTTGTGTAACCTGGTTGGGCAGAGAAGCAGCAGACCAGGAGAGCAGCATGCCACTCGAAGGTGGGCTCACTGTCTGCAGGGCTGTGGACAAAGCGGCCTGTGACGGGCAAGGAACAAGTCTACGGGGAGGTTCCTGTCCCACCTTTACCCAGAGCCTCCATGGAAGGTCAGGATCCCCCAGATGAGGACAGGGCCTCCTCCATGGCTCTGCAGCACCACTTTTCCCTGTATGCTGAGTGGGTCTTCTGTCTTCTCCTAGGGAACCATTAGGCCCTCACCCAGGCTGGTGCTCTGGTGGGGTGCCAGGTGCTCGCTGTGGCCCACCTCGCCATTCTCACTGCCCACTGGCCTTCAGCAGGGTGGGGTCAAACATGAGGCAAGGGCTGAGCCTCAGAAAGGATGCAGTCATGCCTGTCTTACTGGTGTGTGCAGGCAGAAGCCTGGGCGTGGTGCTGAGGTGTATTTTAGCAGCACTGGAATTGCTTCCGTGACCAGGTCTGCCTTGACATAGAAGTCACGATTGACATACTCAGGATGAGCCGGTCCTGTGGTCACACCCAGGCCCATAATGTCCGTCTTCCTCCTAGCCTTTCCAAAGTAGACACAAGTCACTGATGGGCATAACTGTCCCCTGGGAAAGGGAAATAACTAGCACTTTGGGGCTTACAGGTTCTGGGCAGCTGATAATCCTTGGGGATTGTCCTAATACCCAGACCACACCTCTGCCATGGCCCATCCATGGGAACATGTGTGGGCCAGGTGGTGAAGCTTGGTGATAAATCCAGTGACAAACCACTGCAGTTTCCTCACCTCCAGGAGGTATGGCGAGGAGGTACCACATGGGTGACAACTGCCAGAAGTCGCTTGTGTGCTCCTTGACCCACAGAGCAAGGACAATTCCCTAGGGAGAAACCAGTGAAAACCCTGAGGTCACCCTTACCGTCAAAATAACAAATCAGGACAACTTCTGAACCCAGAGAAGTAAGTGATGCAGTGTGGTTATTCCAGTCACACCCACACTCAGTTTGTGCAGTATACATACCGACCCCAGAAGAACAGATCAAGATCCTGCGGTGAGCACGGTTTTATCTGCTCTTTTCCATGAGGGCTTCTTCCACCACAGTCGAACAATGTTGGAGGATCCATGACCAGGAGTGTTTGGGATGAATATGACAAGAAGAGATCTGTTTGAGTGGCTCATGCTGGGGGAACATTTGTGTCCCATGAAAATGTTCACCCAATGCCCACTGCAAAGGGCACATGTCCATAAAGCCATCAAGAACCTGAGCAAAAGCATTGGTCATCTTGACCTGCCCATCACTCAATAATCACAAATAAATAGTCTCATTAGGCCCACGTGGTGCAAGAAGGACCACTTCAAGACAACAAAATATTTTCAATAAATTGTTTCAAAGTTGAAATTGTAGAGTATGTTTTCTAGTCCCTTTGAAATTAGAAAAATTATCAATAACATTAAAATATCTAGGAAACTCCTAATATTTGGAAATTAAACAGCACGTTTACAATCTATGAATCAGAGAAGAAATCATGATGGAAGTTAGAAAATACTTTGAGCTGAAAGATAATAAACATACAATAATTCAAAATTTATGGCCTGCAGCAGCAGTAGTACAGGTTAGAAGAAAATTTTCTTTTTTTAATGCTTGTATTAGGAATAAAAAAACACCTAAAATCAGTATAAGCTTCTACCTTACGAAACTAGGATGAGTATTTTGATCTAAAATAAGTAAAAAAAAAAGTGCAGAAATCATTGAATTGGGAAATAAATAATAGAGAAAATTGTGAAAGACAAATCTATGTTTTTGAAAAGTTCAACAATTAGTAAACTACCAGAAAGATGGAGGAGAGAGAGAGAGAGAGAGAGAGAGAGAGAGAGAGAGAGAGAGAGAGAGAGAGAGGGAATATGTGCAGGTGCAAGAGAGAGAGAGGTGTCAATGCTAGGAATGAAAGAGGATTTGAACATTACTACTTCATTGAATGTATAATTCAATCTGTGATGAATACCAAAATATTTTCTTTCTATCCATGAATATAACTTATCTTTTCATTTTACTTAGTTCTTCTTTAATAAATCACAATAAAGTTTCAGGATTTTCTAGAGATATCCTTAATAATACTTATTTGTAAATAAGATATTTTTGTTTGTTGCAGGTATATATAAATGCATTAGCTTTTGAAACATAATCTTAAATACAGCTACTTCCCTAAATTCTCTTAATAAATCTGGTAATTTGATGTGGATTTTTTAGTAGGCAGTTTTTTCTAGACCAGGGTTACTCAATGTGTGCTCCATGAACCAGTGCCATTACTGAATGGTTTGTTGAAATAATATGAACTGAGATTAAGGATTTAGAAATAAAAATTTCTAACAAATTGACAGAGCAGTTTTTACCTTGTCTTTTTTCTCCTTTCACTATTAATTCCTTTCTTGTTCTTTTAAAAAATGTGTTCCAATTAGTTATACATGACAGTGGAATGCATTTTGACATATCATATATAAGTGGAGATAATTTCTCATTCTTCTGGTTGTTCATGTTGCAGAATCACACTGGTCATGTAGTCTCATATGCTCATAGGGTTGTAATGTCTGATTCATTCTACTATCCTTCCTACTCCCAGATCCCCCTCTCCTCCCTCGCTCCCCTCTGCTTACTCCAAAGTAACTCTATTCTTCTTTAGCCACCTCCCAATTGTGAATTAGCATTCACATATCAGAGGAAACATTCAGCTTTGGTTTTGGGGGCTTGGCTTATTTTGCTTAGCATGATATGCTCCAGCTCCATTCATTACCTGCAAATGCCATAATTTTATCCTTCTTTAAGGAATAATATTCCATTGTATATTTATACCATATTTTCTTTATTCAGTCATTTGTTGAAGGGTATCTAGGTTGGTTTCATAGTTTGGCTATTGTGAATTGATCTGCTATAATGTGGCTGCATCACTGTAGTATGCTGATTTTAAATGCTTTGGGTATAAACCAGGGAGTGCGATAGCTGGTTTGAATGGTGGTTCCATTCCAAGTTTTCTGAGGAATCTCCATACTACTTTCCATAATGGTTGCACCAATTTGCACTCCTACTAGCAATGTATGAGTGTACCTTTTCCCCGACATACTCACCAACATTTATCATTACTTGTATTCTTGAAAATTGCCATTCTGATGGGAGTGAGATGAAATCTTAGTTTTGACTTGCATTTCTCTAATTAATAGAGTTGTTGAAAATATTTTCATATATTTGTTGATCAATTGTATATCTTCTTCTTGGAAGTATCTGTTCAGTTCCTTAGCCCATTTATTGATTGGTTTATTTATTGTATTTTTCTCTTCCATGGTGATTTGGATCATTCAGCACATGTTGAGTAGCAGAGAAGATGGCATTGTGATTACTTTTCACATACTCCTGTATGTGCTTCTTTAATTTGCACAAGATTAACTAAGTTCCATTCTACCCTTAATTTTCTAAAAGTTCCTTTCTATATAAATGTTTTTAAATTCCATCAAAATCTTTTATATTTTCATACAAATGACAATATGATTTCTCATTTTTGTAAAAATTTCTTGCTGATGTGAGGAATTATGTGTTTTGTAAGGATTATTTCCCCCTTACATTGAAGAAATAAAAACAAATTTTACATAGTATTGAATCTTATTTACAAAATTTTTGTTTAGAATGCTCCTATTTCTGTTTGGGAGAGAGAGTGGTCTATAAATGGCCTTTTCTGTGCTTTTTTCATACTTTCATCAATAATTTAGTGCTTCTCTGGGACCACTATTCTAGATGCTATGGATGCACCAATGGGCAGTGTGGACAGAGGGAGTGCATCCAGGGTGGAAGACCACAGGTCAGAGTGTAAGGCCACAGGCTAGTGTGTACCGAGGGAAAAACAATTCCAACCTGGGATCTGGTGTGGGGATAGGTTTGCAATTTTAAACAAGAAAGAAGAAACCAGTGGAAGATGAGGGGGCTAAGGGAAGGAGACACCCATATCTAAGGAAGAGTCAACAAGTTCAAAGTCTGTATTTGAGGACCAAACATGGCAGGATGTGTGAATTAGGAGGGTGACAGGAGAGTAGGAAGATGGTGCTATGCCTGGTAAAGCCACTGTCAGGCTCTACTTCAAGGTCCAGACAGCATGGTGCCAGCTCTGGTGAGGAGCCCCTGGCTGAGTACCAACATGGTGCTAATATTGAGGTGGGAGCATGTGCAGGAGAAAGAGAGATGGGGCAGGGCCAGGCTTACTTCTTATAACCACCTATCATGGGAAAAAGCCAGGGTCCCATGAGGACATTCCTTCCTTTAGAGGGTGGTGACCCCAATGGCTTAACAACTTCCACTAGACCCACTTCTTGAAGGTCCCATCACCTCATAATGTCACCATGTTGGGAACAAAGTTTCAAAATCTCAACTCTTGGAGGACCAACCACATACAACCCAAGGGAGAGTGATCTTGAGGTCTTTATGTCCTGAGCAACCAGACTATGAGTATGTCACCTACTTAGGTGGCAGAGTTTGGGAGAGGTGTTTGGAAGGTCAGAAATTCAGTTCTTTTTCATTTTGATATATATATATCAGAATAAATTGAAAAATTGTGAAGTGTTGCCAACTATACAATGTTCTAGAAAGTTTGTATTTGATTGGAACAATATGCTCCTTTTAAACATGGAAAGAACTTGCCTATAAAATTCTTTTGAGTGTGTTTATTTTTTTCCTTCCTGAAAATTTTTATTATGATGATGATAAACATGTTAGTTGTGAAAGTTAAAGGGGTGCATTGTGGCATTTCCATACATATCAACACATGACACGTGATTGTGTCCATCCACTCCTCTTTGACCCGTGCTCTCCTCCCTCCACCTACCCAGCACCCTTTCCAGGATCTTTCTGTGTCTGACTTATTTTGCTTAACATGCTATCATCCAGTTTCATCCATTTTGATGTAAGTTACAGAATTTCATTCTTCTTTATGACTGAATAACCCTCCAATGAGTATATATACTATATTTTCTTTATTCATTCATCTGTTTAAATGCTGTTGGGATCCATTCCATAATATTATGGCCTGTACCAATATCTTGAAGTGTTCCTCCTATGATTTCCTCTAGTAGTTCCAGAGTTTCAGGTCTTACATTAGAATCTTTTATCCATTTGAGTTGAATATTGTAAAGTCTGAGAGATAGGGGTCAATTTTCATTCACTTTCACATGGATGTAGTTTTTATAGCACTATTTGTTGAAGAGTCCTTTCTACATTATAAAATTTGGATACATTTGTTGAGGATCAGTTGGTCATAGATGCATGAATTTACTTCTGGGTTCCACACTCTGTTCCATTGGTGTCTGTTTCATGCTAATACCATGCTGTTTTTGTTATAATGTCTCTACAGGAAGTCTTGAAATCAGGTCCTGTGATGCCTCAAGCTTTTCTTTCTGTGCTTAGTATAGCTTTGACTTTTTGGGGTCTTTGTGCTTCCACATGAATTTTAGGATTGCTTTTTCTACTGCTGTGAAGAATATCATTGGCATTTTGATAGAAGTTGTATTGAATCTGTAGATTGCTTTGGGTTATATGGCTAACATGTTATATTAACAACATTAATTCTCCCAATCCATGAACATGGGAGATTGTTCCACTTTTTATATCTTCTTCAATTTCTTCAGTGTTTTATAATTTTAAAGTAGAAGTTTTTGCTTCCTTAGTTAAATTTATTCCAAGGTATTTTATTATTTTTGTGGCTGTTGTGAATGAATTTCTTTTTGGGATAGAACCCAGGACCTTGTGCTTGTGAGGCAAGCACTCTACCAACTGAGCTATATCCCCAGCCTGGAACTGCTTTTCTGATTCCTCTCTCAGCAAATTCTTTGTTGGCTTATAGAAAAGCTATTAATTTTTTAAGTTCTTTTTTTTTGTCTTGCTGCTTTAGTTAATTTGTTCAAATAGTCTTCTGATGGAGTTATTAGGTTTTTCTATGTATAGAATGATATCACCCATAGACAGGGATAGTTTGACTTCCTCTTTTCCTAACTGTATGCCTCTTATTTTTTTCTCTTTCTTAATTACTATGGGCAAAATTTTTAGCACTCTATGGAATAATAGCAGGGAGCATGGAGTTACTTTTATGCACCATGCTCTTCCACCACGATGTTCTGCTTTACCTTGGGCCCAGAGCTATGGAATTTACTATACATGGACTGAGACCTTGGAAACCATGAGCCAAAATAAATTTTAATTTGTGCTCCTCCTCTAATTGTTCTTGTCAGGTCTTTTGATCACAGTGACAAAAAAATTCTGATGCAAACAACTTGTTTTCTTTCTTTTATGTTCCTACATTGAGGTTTCATATCTGGTGGTGTAGACTACCACTTTCATGGAATGGGCATGTTAGTGATTGGCATTCTCCTGAGTGTGTATTGGGATATTGTTTTGTTGTGCAATGTTGGTTATTTTCCAACTGAGTATCATAGTGTTAGCTCCCTGTCTTTTTGGTTGTAATTAGCGAGTTTAGGGATAGTAAATAGCATACTGGAGTTGGAAAGACCTATTGTCTCTGCAGGTCCCATTCAAAATAGCCTTAAAAAAAAAAAAAAACAAAAACCAAAACAAAACAAAAAAACCCACAGCAACTTGGGAATCAATCTAACAAAAGAGGTTAAAGACCTGTACAATGAAAACTACAGAACACTGAAGAAAGAAATTGAAGAAGACCTTAGAAGATGGGAAGATCTCCCATGCTCTTGGATAGGCAGAATTAACATTGCCATAATGGCCATACTACCAAAAGCTAGCTATACATTTAATGCAATTCCTATTTAAATTCCAATGACATTCTTCATAGAAATAGAAAAGCAGTCATGAGAGTGATTTGGAAAAATAAGAGACCCAGAATAGCCAAAGCAATCCATAGTGAGAAAAATGAAGCAGAAGCCATCACAATCCCAGATCTTAAATTATACTACAGAGATATAGTAACAAAAACAGCAAAACAGACATGAAGACTAATGGAACAGAATAGGAGACACAGAGACAAACCCACATAAATTCGGTTATCTCATACTAGACAAAGGTGCCATAAACATACATTGGAGAAAAGAGAGCCTCTTCAACAAATGGTGCTGGGAAAAGTGGAAATTGATATGTAACAAAATGAAATTAAACCCCTATCTCTCACCATGCACAAAACTCAGTTCAAAGTGGGTCAAGGACCTAGGCATTTGATGAGAGACCCTGACCTATAGGAAGAAAATGTAGGCCCAAATCTTTATCATGTGAGCTTTGGAACTGATTTCCTTAACAAGACTCCTAAAGCACCAGAAATAAAATCAAGAATCATCAAAAGGGATGGTATCAAACTAAAAACTTCTTCAAAGCAACAGAAACAATAAAGAACATGAAAAGAGAGCCTACAGATTGGGAGAAAATCTTTACCATCTGGACCTTAGATAGAGCATTAATCTCCAGGATATCTAAAGAACTCAAAAACTTAACACCAAAAATAACAACAAAACAATCCAATTCATAAATGAGCTAAGGAACTGAGCAGACACTTAACAGAAGAAAAACTAATTGATCAACAAATATTTGAAAACTTGTTCAACATTTCTAGCAATTAGAGAATTGCAAATCAAAGTTAAGATTTCATCTCTTTCCAGTCAAATTGTCAATTATCAAGACTATAAGCAACAATAGGTGTTGTCAAAGATGTGGGGAAAAGATTCACTCATACATTGCTGGTAGGATTGCAAATGGGTGCAACCACTCTGGAAAGCAGTATGGAGATTCCTCAGAAAACTTAGAGTGGAACCACCATTTGATTCATTTATCCACTCCTTGATATTTATCCAAAGGACTTAAAGTCAGCATACTATAGTGACACAGTCACATCAATGTTTATAGCAGCTCAGTTCACAATAGCCAAGCTACAGAACCAACCTAGGTGCCTTCAACAAATAAATGGATAAATAAAATGTGGTGTATATATACCATGGAATATTACTCAGTTGTAAAAAAGAATGGCTTTATGACATTTACCAGTTTGTGGATGGATCTGGAGAATATCGTGTTAAGTCAAATAAGCCAATCCCCAAAAACCAAAGGCCAAATGTTCTCTCTGGTATGCAGATGCCAACATACAACAAGGGACTTGGGGAAGAGAAGTTCAATGAATTAAACAAAGGGGAATGAAGGAAAGGGGGTTGGGAATAGGAAGGACAGTAGAATGAGTCAGATATCACCTCCTACGTTCATATATGAATACACAGTCTAGCTCCACATCATGTACAACCACAAGAATGGGATCCTAATCAGAATAAGTTATACTCCATGTGTGTATAATATGCCAAACACTCTACTGTCATGTGTATCTAAAAATTACAAAGAAAAAAACATAAAAATAAATAAATAACAAAAATGTGGGGAAAACAAGAAGAAAAGAGTGAGGACCCTCTTGCAGTTCACTCAGGTGTGATAGGTGGTGGTGTGTGGGGTCCCCTGCAATGCCACTTCTAGAACAGTAGTGGTGGCCTGTCAGGTACTGAGGCTTCCCTCACCACCTCCTGTCATGGCTGACCCCACAGAGATGAGGTGTCTGGAGAACTGGTTCTTTGACTAGGTGCAGGTGCTTCACAGCGCAGGGCAGGACTCGAACCTTCTGTGGCACATGCAGACTTTCAGCAGTGTGGCCAAGCAAGTTCTGGGGCCATGGCTCAGGGAACACCACTGGGAGAGCTGGCAGCACAGCAGGGTCATTCCTCTCTGCAGTTCCTGAGGTCTAGGAGGGGGGCCGCTTTGGTTAGAGATGAGGTGTCCCCCAAAAACTCATGTGTCAGATAGTTCAAGGAAGCTCAGAGGTGAAGTGACTGCATCATCAGAGCCTCGACCTGATCACGGATGGATCCAGTTGAGTGGAACAGAGGGTAGCTGTGGACGGCTGGGGCCTGACTGGGGAGCTGGGTCATGGTGGGCAGGCCTTCGGGTAGGTGTTTACTCTTGATGAGTGGGGCTCTCTGTCTGCTCCCAGGTGCCTGTCCTGAGCTGCTTTCCTCTTCACATCTTCCCATAGGATGTCCTGCTTCACCCAGAGCCTGAGGGAAGGAGCCAACTATGACTGAGACCTGAGAAACCATGCACAAAAAAACAACCTTCTCCTCTAGTTTTTCTTGTGAGAACTTTTGGTCACAGTGGCAGAATGGCTGACTAAAATGGGGACCTGTCTCCTCTCCAGTGTGTGAGCCTGTGGCTGGGAAATGACGGGAGCTTTTCTCCAGCTGCTCTGTCCCTAAGAGCACCCTCCAGGTATTCAGCAAGTGGCTCAAAGCTGGAGCTGGGTGGGATTCCTCCCAGCTGAGGGGCAGTGTGTGTTGTGGACCTCTCCTCTGCCACCCTGCCCTCTCCTCAGCTGCTGCACTTTGGTTAAATAACACCCAGCCCACCAACTGTGGCTCATTTCAGTTAACACAGTACATCCAGGCTGGTTAATTACACAAAATAAAACCTCTGCTGCTAGCTTCGGAGTCCTGGTGTGTGGTGTTCCCGTAAAGGGATGTGGGATGGGATGTCTGCTCCCGGAGTGGGTGAGGCTGACCAGGCAGGTTAGGGAAGGGCACACAACACTCAGCCTTTGGGTCCTGACACAGGAAGTTGTTTCCTCCAGTCACAGGCCAGATACAGAGCGCCAGGGCGATGGTCCCCGCAGACTCCTGAGCTCCTCTTCTGACTCTGCAGCGGCTGCGCACAAGAGGGAAGAGTGGAGAGCTGGGCGCCATCAGCTGATGGCTTCAGCCCAGGAGCCAGGCGCCATGTTCGTCACACTTCACAGGCGGATTCCGCCAGGCTTCGTCTGCCTTGGAGGAGTGGAGACAGTGCTCACCGAGGAGCGAGTGGGCGTAGGTGAGCAGCGCTGCCATGAGAGGGCTTTCCCAAGAATTTCTGCCGGGCCCATGCTGTACAGGGCGTGGCCTGATGCGCTCCAGGTGCTTCCCTGTTGAGGTTTCACTTTAGCCGTGATCGTGGCTGTTCCTTTTGTTACTGCTGATTCTTTATTTTATTTATGCATGTTATTTATTTTATTTATGCCTTTGTTCTTCTGGTCAGGAGTAAAGAGATTGTAAAAGGCAGGTTTGTTTATCTTCACTGAAAAAAAAACAAGAATGTCCCCAAATGACCATGAAATAATTGGACAAGAAGGAGATGAGCTGTGTTGACAGAAATGTGAATTAAATCCACAAATAATGCTCATTATCATGCTCCTCCACTTCCAATCAGACTGACTGTAATCTGTAAAGGTCTTTGTTTTATGCATTCTAATGTGGAGCCAGAGACAACTGGGTGTGGGTTCCTCTAGAGTTTGTCTTACTGATGGTAACAGATGGAGGACTGGTGTCAATCATGCTGATGGAGGCTGCCTGAGAAAACACACTGTAGCCAGTGTGTGCAGCACCACCACTTTGTGGAGTGAGGTCTGGCTGTGGAAGTGGTAGAGGTAGGCAGCAGCAGGTCTCTGACCCCCAGTGGGAGTTTGATATGCACAGCAGCCCCTTCTGTCCTGCAGGTCAACCACCCATCCCTGGAAAATACTTCCTTCCCAGAAACCTGCATGTTTTCTTTCTGACCCTGAGTGGTACAGAATGGGTGTCAGAAGTCAGGGCAGGAAACATTCCCTCCAATATGGGTCTCCTGTTTACTCGTCTACTCTGGTTGGCTTCAAACCAGTGGTGATCCCAGATTCTTGGAAGAAAAGATCCCAGTAATTGTGACATTTGATGTCAAATATTTACTTAAATTATTACCTATGATCACACAGAATTTGACCAATTTAGAGGCTTTTGTGTTTTAATAGAAAGAAAGAATAAAAAACTGGAAGGTGCTGGTGTTTCTGACCCCACTTAAGACAGGCTGAGATGAGCACTTCATTGGCAGTATCTTCAGAGGATCAGGGGATTGTTCTTTCTTCTGCACTCTGGGTGGTCATAGCCAAGACACCAGACCTTAGTCTCACCTGTGGTTGCTGAGATTCGGTGTGGTTAGGACTCGGAGAAGCGATGAGGAGCAGAGGCACTGAAGTGGAGATGGGGTGTTCAGAAGACTGCAGGATCCTGGGCTTTGGTGGCCAAGTGGCATCTCCACAGAGCACAACAGAGTGGCTTGCTTCATCTAAGCAGGAAGGCGGCAGAGACTGCCAGCCCAAGAGACCACGGGGGTGGGGGGCAAGCTGGAAGTCACAGGTTCTTGTGACTTTGTCAGGGAAGTGACATTGTCACTGTTGCTGTGTTCTTGTTTAAAGGAAGTCACCAGGTCCAGCCCACTCTTGAGTTGGTGGGCACAAGCTGTGGGTGCTGAGGGACAAGCAGCACAGGTGACCAGGTAGCCATCTACCGTGAGAGGACACACCACGTTTGCTTGAGAGTTTCACACACAGTGTTATGAAATGTGATGCAAAATTCAAAAGCTGTGAAAATAAGCTGCATCACTGAGGCTTATTGTCTTCCTTAGTGAAACCATGAAGGAAAACACAGTGTTCAGATGACGGTTGCCACCTCTGAGGAGGGACATCAGTGATGCCATGGGGAAGGGTAGAGAGGCCCCTCTGTGCAGATCAGCAGCTGCTGCGACTGTCTGCCACCTGGGGCTTCACCTGCAGGACCACGCAGGCTTCTCCAGCTATTCCTTGTGCTTTCAGGTGTACCCAATGTGTTTCATAAAAAGGAAATTTGAAGAGAAATGAAAGTCCTGCTCTATCTTGGTCACGTGGGGCACTACCAAGGTAGAGGTCAAAGGTCTGCTGAAATCTTAAGTACCTGCTTTCCTGAGAGCACATTTAAAATACCACAAGAAATGAGGCAACAGAATCCTTTATCCCAGGGACAATGGGAGACCAGAGAGTGCAGGCAACTGGTCATGCTGACCCAGCACTTTGGGGCTCCCTGACTCTGACTCCAAATGGTCTTTCCAGCCCCCTTCTGGTCCCACCCCTGGCAATGCTCTTGTCAGCCAATGCAGTCACAGTCTTGGGCTTGCTGAGCTCCTTCCTTGACCTTTTTAATCTGTGAAGATCCAGACCCCTCAGATGCTGCCTTGTTACCAGGGATCTGGCCTGAGACTAGGCTCTGGCTGTTCCAAAGGTGGTACTTGATCCCTTGGCTGCATCTAAAGTAAGAGAAAAATGACAGAAAAATGGATTTATTTGCAGTTCGGTCCAAACTGGAAGACAGCTTCTGCCTTCCTGGAACCCACAGAGGCCCAAGGATTAACCTGGGAAGAACCCAGCAGAGCCCAGAACTCTTGTTTGGGTCCCGTTGGTGTTCTCCTGTGCCAGGGCTTTGGCAGACAGTGTCCACTCAGCACTATTCTGGGCCCAGGATGCTGGTAAGGGGCTGAGATGGAGAAGAGCTTGAAGAACTCATTGGCACCATGCTGTGTCTGTCTAGACGTCCCACTTAAGAGAGGGCTGCAGGGCAGGAGAGACAGGTTATATCGTGGGCAAGCAGGAGTGCACTTTCCCAGGTGGCACCCTCACTCTGGGCTGCATAAGCTCTTCTCATGCTTGCCGTGCCCATCCTGATTCTTACGCTGCCCTCTCCCTGCCTCTCACCATGCATCCTGCAGGAAGGATCCCAGCAGACGGCACAGACCCACAAAACTAGTGGTTGCGAGGGGCTTGGACTTGGCCCTGAGCTTTTCTGTGGATCAGTCTGCCAGCTTGCAGTGCATGTCATAATGTACACTTCTCAAGAAAAGTCATGCAAACTGGAGTTGCTCCTGGCAGCCGTAAACTGTGTGGACTCCTTGTGTCCATAGCTTAGTTTGAAGCTTTGTTAAACCAACCATAACTGACCCTGGGAATTGTGCTCAATCTCTCAAACTTCTAGTTCTCTGTGTGAAATGAAGACAATTATAATGATATTACAGATATAATGAGAGCTTTAAATTAAATTATGTGTGTAAAGCACCCAGAATATTATAGGCATCAAATAATTGTTAGTTATACTATTTAATTCCTCTTTTCAAATCAAATGAAATCCCAAAATTATTATAGAAATTAACTCATGACCTTGTACAGAAATAATTCCTGCAGCTCCATAGGCTGCATCTGTAGGGAAGTTCAAATTTTCCTTTTGAAAATTCAATAATTGAATCTACTCAGAAAGAAGACAATAGAGGGATTAACAGGAGAAAAGGCACACAAGTTCATTAGCATGCACATGTGTACAGGGGCCACACAAATATGTAATTCAAAGGGAGGAGCAGAGAACTGAAGGTTTTATGCCCCGTAGAAAGGAACAGAGCTAGTCTCCCAGCAGGGGTGGCTACAAGCCACCAGGGTGTAGGAGAAAGACCCTGGGAATAGGAACTGTTGCCCCACTTCACAGATCAGGTGTCTTGGGCAGCATCTCTTGGAGGTCTTCAGAAGCAGGGAGACCTTGCACCTTCCCTGTTCTTGACTCTGTTGCAGGAAGTAACTTAAGGAGGAGTTAGGTCTTAGCAGCCGAGAAGGAATGTGAAGAGAAAACATCAGTGTGCACCCTCAGCAGAACGTGGGCATCCCCCAGAGCCGGGGGCCACTAGGGCTTGTGGTGCAGCTTTCATTAGGGCATGGAATCTGGTGGGTGTGTGTGATCCACAGGGCTGGGCTCCTCTCCTGACTGGGAAATGCTGAGCACAGGCGGGTCCCCAGGAGGGGTCTGTTTGGTATGTAGGCTCCACTCTTGTCCATGCCTCTGACAGTTGGGTTTGACGGTGGGACCTGATGGGGCAGAGGATCCTGGTGATCAGGGTCCTGTCAGCAGTTAGCCCAGCCTCACATGGGTAGGGTCTCTCTCTATTGAGGTTTCTCCTGGCTTGTCTACTCCCAGGAAACATAGGGAACTAGAAAGTGACCAGGTAATTCATGGGCCATTTAGAGCATTCTTCAGTTCTGGTCCCTTCCTGACCCTTATTTGCCCTCACTAGCTCACGTATTGTTATAGACCTTATGCACTGTTTTTTCTATGGTTTAACAGGGTTTTTTTTTTTTCCCTTTAGGGACCCTGTGTCTTCTCTGTGTCCCTAAGTTTCTCTCTGTGGCAATGGGGTTGATGTAGTCTTTCCTACACAAGAGAGGCAGACAAGGGTCCTCACCAGGTCCCATGGTTGGCCTCACCAGGGTGCATTTCCTCTGCAGGGTCCATTTCCCCTAGAAGTGGACACTTTGGGGCTGTTGCTGTGTCTGCAGCCCTCTGAACCAAAACATTGCAGACCAGCATGTTTGTGGTGTTAAGTCTTAATATTAAAGGATTTTCCTCCTGTGGGAAATTTTAAGCACTTTAAATTGATTTAATTATGTTATTACTGAGAGAAAGTCACTTAGTTGTTCATGAGCATCTGGAGGAATGTTTTTCTGTTGACTTCTACTGATATCTAACCATGTGCATGTGGTCAGGTAGACTACAGACAGGTAGAAAGATGCAGAAGAGAAAATTAAAGAGAATATCTGTTTTTATTTCCATAACAGCTTGCTCTAGTCCCACTGGTTTCTGACCTTCTGAGTTACAGGACTAAAATTTCAACAAATGAAATTTACAGTTCACTATGAGTAAAACATACTCTGAATATCTGTCCCTTTATTTTCTGCACAGTAATTAGTGGGGCATAATCACCAAATGAAAGTTGACTTTATTCAAAGTTGCCACGTGTGTATATTGTGCAGCAGTCGATCACGCCAGTCGGGGTGTCCTCTGCCTCGAGGGGACTGAGTGTGAACATTGTATGCTTGTGTTCTGAGCACATGGGAGCCACCCTCTCGAGCACTCAGCATGCCATCACTGTGTCATCGTCAGCAGTGGCCCCCGTGCTGCACCTCAGACCCCAGGACGGATTCATCCTTTCTCGTGCACAACACACCCTAGAACCAGTATGTCCCATGCACATCACCCTAGCCATGGCCATCCTCCTGTCTGCTCCCATGAACTGGCTTTGCTAGAGTCCACATACAAGTAGGATCATGTGGTTTGCCTGTTGCCATTTAACAGAATGTGCTCCAGGCTTATCATAGGGTCACAATGACAGGGTTTTCTTCTTTTTAATGCTAAATAACATTCCATTGGACCTATATACCCTGGCTTCCTAATCTGCTAATGGGAGGGTGGATGCCTAGGCTTTTCCACCCATGGGCTGCTTGGTGGATGCAACCTTGAATATGGCACTGCAGGCACCTCTTCAACACACTGACTTGGATTCCTCTGGTTCTGTACCCTGAAGCAGGATTACTGGACCCTATAGTGGTTCCATTTTGAAGTTTTTGAGGAACTTCCATGCTATTTTCCGTAATGGCTACACCAATCCACATTCCCAACAACAGCAGCCAAAGTGAACTTTTCTCCACATCCTTCATAATAGCGATATCTTTGACCTTTGTGGCAACATTTGTTGAACCAGGTGTGAGGTGACACCTTCTCATGCTGTGAATTTGCATTTCCATAATGACTAACAGAATGGCTGGCTGTTTGTACGCCTTCTTTTGAGCAATGTCTGCTTGGTTCATTCACCCATTTTCTAATCAGGTCACTTGTTTTTATGATGTTGAGATGTTTCCATTCCTTTGTGTTTTGAAGATTAACCCCTATAGATGGTAAGTTGTAACTGTGTCTGCAGGGCTGACTCATCTTACAGGTGGTTTCTTCTCGGTGTTACTTCCTGTGTCATATGCAAGTATTTGAGGTGGATACCATTTTTGCTTTTGTTGCCTGAACTTCTGGGAAAATACCAAAACACATCTTCACTCAGACCAATGTTGAGAATCCTTTCTCCTCTATGTTTTTGTAGTATTTTCACACTTTCAGGTTTTGGTTTTGTACTATTAACCCATCTTAAGTTAAGATTTTTACATCATTTATATTAAGGGACTGATCTCTGCACATGGAAATCCAGTTTTCCAATACCATTTATTGAAGAAAGTTCTTTTTCTGACGTGTGTATTTGGCATGTGTTTATCAAAGATCAATGGACTCTAAGTGGGTGGATCCACTTCTGGGCTTCCTGTGGATTTCTGTTCTTTCCATTGATCTACCTGTCTGCTCTTATGCTACCACCAGGTTAGTTTGCTTTTGATAGCTTTGTAATATATGAAATCTGCAGGTGTGATGCCTCCAGCTTTGCACTTTCCACTCAAGATGTCTTTGCTATTAGGCATCTTCTGTGGTTCCATGTGAGTTTTAGGATTTTTTTTTCTATTTCTATGAAAATCATCAGTGGAATTTTGATGGGAATTGCTTGAAACTGTAGATGTTGTGGATAGTGTGTACATTTTTTAAATATTAATTCTCCTAATCCATGAACTAAGCTAATTTTAATTTTAAGTACTCTGATGCTATTATAAGTGGGATTTAAAAAATTCTTTTCTGATGCTTCATTATGTATAGAAACTCTAATGATTTGTGTATGTTGATTTTGAACCTTGCAAATTTGTTTAATTAATTTTGAAAATTTTTGGTGGAAGCTGGCCATGGTGGTGCATGTCTATAATCCCAGTGGCTTGGGAGGCTGAGGCAGGAGGATCTTGAATTCAAAGCCAGCCTCAGCAAAAGTGAGACACAAAGCAGCTCAGTGAGACCCTGTATCTAAATAAAACACAAAATAGGGCTGGGGATGTGGCTCCATGGTCGAGTGCCCCTGAGTTTAATCCTCAGTACCCCAAAAAAATTTTTTTGGTGCAGTTTTATGGGTTTTTGTTATATGGGATCATGTCATTTTCAAAGACAATTTTATTTCTTTTTTTCCAATTTTGATGACATATATTTTTTTTCTTGTCTAAAATTTTAAGAGATGTCATACTCACATTATACCTGATTTTAGGGGAAATGTATGGTATCAGCTTTGGGCTTGAAGTATGTCTTTACTATGTTAAGGTACTTCCTTCTGTGTTAGTCAGCCTTCCATTATTACAATAAAAAACCTGAAGTTCACTAAGATATAAAGAAAAGAGGTTTATTTAGCTCAACTTTGGAGGCTGAAAATTCAAACAGCATAGCTTGGAACCCCCTGGGCACATTACTTTATGGCAGATGGCATCAAAATGTCAGGAGTGCATGTGAGAGGAGGAGATCCCGTAACAAAACAGGGAACCAGGCTGAGTGGGGGCAGCCTGGAACCTCTCACTAACCTGGCCTTTAAAAACCTCCACCAACTCTCAGTCCTGCACTCTGGACACCAGCCTTCCAACATGTGGACTTCAGGAAACACACTCAAATTGTACCACCTTCTGTGCCACCTTGGTGGGAACTTGATGGTGATGATGAAGGAAACTGATTTTGCAGATGCTCTTTCTCCATCTGTTCAGGTGATCCCGTGTCCATCATTTTCACTCCATGTGTGCTGTATCACACGTGTTGATGCCAGGTGTTAGACCAGCCTCATATCCCAGGGACGGTCACTCTTGTTCATGTCCTGTGAGCCTTGGATCTTCTGTGTTCAGATTGCACTGGAGTTTGAATCTGGAATGTCTCTGAAAGGCCCTGTATGGAGGCTTGCTCTACATCTGGGAGATGGGGAGAAACTGTAAGAGGAGGGCCCAGGGGGAGACCTTCAGTCCATGGGATATGCCCATGAGGGTACCAACCTGAGGGGCCCTCCTCTTCATCTCTCAGCTTCCTGGCCAACAGGTGCCTGTTTCTCTCCACTGCACATGCTGCTGTGACCTGCTGCGTCACCACAGGTCCACTGTGTGGGCAGGAGCCTCTGAGCATGTGAGCCAGGACAACCTTCTCTCACTGTAAGCTGGTTATCTCAGGTATCTTTTATAGTGATGGACTATGACTATGACAGTTTGCTAGTATTTTGTTGAGGAGTTTTGCAGCTATGTTCATCAGAGATATTAATTTATAATTTTCTTTTCTTGTAGTGACAAGTCTGACTTTGGTATCAGGGTAACACGTGCCTCATAAATGAGTTTTGAAGTGCTCCCTGCTCTTCAACTTTTGGGAAGAATTTTAGAACGGTTGATTTCAATTCTTTAAAAATTTGAAAAAATTTATCAGTGAAGTCAACAGATCCTCAGCTTTTCTTTTTTGGAGTATTTTTTGATATATATTCAATCTACTTACTCATAATTATCTGCTTAGATTTTCTATTTATTTGTGATTCAATATTAAGGTCTGTATTTCTAGGAATTTTCCCATTGTTTCTAGATTATTCATTTTGGGAGGCTTATAGTCATTCACAGGAGTCTTTTATGTCCTTTGTATTTTTGTGGCATTCATTGTAATGTCTCCTTTTTCACTTATGGTTTTATTTATTTGAGTTTTATGTTTTCTTATTCTAGTTGAGGTTTGTCAATTTTTCAGAAAACTGACTCTTAGTTTTACTGATCTTTTGTATTATTTTTCTCTTTTTATTTCATTTATCTCTGCTCTGGTTTTTGTTAATACCTGATTCTGCTACCTTTGGCAGTAGTTTGTTCTTTTCTAATTCCTTGAGAGGCAAATTTAGACTGTCCACTTGAGATCTTCCTTTTTTCTTAAGGTTGGCATTTTTTACTATGCACTTCCCTTGTAGAATGGCTTTGAACACATTCCAGAGATTTTAATATGTGTTTCTATGTTCATTTGTTACTCAGTATTTCACTTCACTTTTGATTTCTTCTTGAACTCATGGACTGTTCAGAAGTGTATTATTTAATTTTCACATGTTGGTAAATTTTTCAATTTTTTTCTCCTGTTATTTGTTTCCAATTTAATAGCAATGTGGTCAGAAAAGATAATGATATTTTGCTTTGTTTTTTTAAAATTTGTTAAGACTTATTTTGTGGCCTAACATACAATTTATGTTGGAGAATATCTGTTTGTGCTTGAAAAATAAAGTGCATGCTTCTGCTATTTGAGCAATGCTCTGCATAGGTCTGCTAGGTTCGTGTGGCCTACAGTTTTCCAGTTTGCTGTTTCCTTGATGATTTTCTGTCTAGATGAGCCATCCATTATTAAAAATGGAGTCTTGAGGGCCCCTGCTCTCTTCGTATCACCATCTACTTTCCCCTTTGGTTTTGTTGATATTTGATTTACTTTACATACTTAGGTGCTTTGGTAATGCTACACATACATTTACAAAAGCTATGTCACCTTGAAGAAATTGCTACTTTATCATTACATAATGGCCTTCTTTGTCTCTTGTGACAGTTTTTGACTTAAACTTAACTTTATGTGATATAAGTATAGCCATCTCTTTGTTTGATTGCCATTCCTGTGAAATAGCTTTTCCTTTCCGTTGCCTTTAGTGTGTCCCTCAATCCAAAACATTGCCACACACACAGAATATAAGTGGATCTTGCTTTTCCCTCTCCCAAATCCATTCAGCTACTCTGTGTATTTTGATTGTATGTTTAAATTGATTTATATTGGATTAAAATAATTATCAATAGGTAAAGACTTAACTATTACCATTTAAACTTATTCTGACAGTTTTGTATTTCTGCTAATTTTTTCTTCTTCTCTTTATGTTGTCTTTTGTTATTTTATGACTTTTTTGTACAGGTTTGCTTTGATTCCTTTCTTTTTGTTTCTGGTGTTTTTCTACTATATATATATATATATTTTTTCCCCTTTTTAGGATCACCACGAGGTTTATACAAAACATGCTATAATGGTCTGCTTTAAGCTGACAACTTTGCATATAAAACTTCTATACTAAATTCTATATTTAAACTCCCCCTTCCTGCATTTTATGCATTAACATCACAATTTTCATCTATTATAGGGTATTCATTAACAAATGATTTTAACTACCTATTTTTAGTATATTGGTATCTTTAGTTAAAAGTGATTTCTATAACAACCTTTGCAATATGAGAGTATTCTGAATTTGACTCTATTTACCTTTACAATGATTTTAATGCTTTTGTATTTTTTGTTACTACTTACAGTTTTGTTTTGTTTTTTTTTTTTCATTTCAGCTTGAAGAACTTCAATTTTTTTTCTTTTTTTCTTTTTCTTTTTCTTTTTTGGCAAGGCAAGTCTAGCAGTGAACACTCGCTGTTTATGCCTCCTTGGGAAATCTTTGTCTCTTCTTGCTTTCAGAAGTACAGACTTGCTGGATATTGGCCATGCTGTCCCCTTTCTCTGGTCTTACAGGATTGTGAAGGTTATCTGAGTTCCCTTGTATGTGATGAGTGCTTTTCTTTTGCCACTTTTATAATTCTGTTTTTGTCTTTTACTTTTGAGAAAGTATAATGTGTTGCAGTGAACGTTTCTTTATATTCATTCTATTAGATGTTCTTTAGAATTCACGAACCTGAATGTTCATTTTTTTTCCAGCTTTGGGGAGTTTATAATATTACCTATATGAACTTTTCTCCCTTTTTCTTTCTCTCTTTCTCTCTTTTCTCTGCTCCTTGTAGACTTCCGCAATGCATCTCTCGGCTTGTTTGGAAGTGTCCTATAAGTCCTGTAATCTTCTCCACTCTTTTTATTCTTTCTTCTTTTGTTTCTCTGGTAATTTCAAATTACCTGTCTTAGGGCTCACTGACTCTCCTGCTTTATCTAATCTGCTGTTGATGCTCTCTACTGAATTTCTCAGTCCAGCTGTTGTGCATCTTAGCTCCAGAGTCTCTGTTTGGTTCTTCTTCATTGTTTTTATCTCTTCTTGAACTTCTTTTTCTCATACATTTATCTCTCACTTCCTTTAATTATATATCTGGGTTTTCTCACCGAGGCTCTTTAAAGTGGTTATTTTGACTTTGTCTGGCAGATATCTCTTTAGTGTAAGTTCCTAAACTCTATTTCATTCCTTTGATGGTGTCATGTTTCCCTGATTATTCATGGTCCATGTGACCTTGCATCAGTGTACAGCATTTGGAAAGTAGGCACCTCTTTAGTCTTTAAGCACTGGCATTAGCAGGGAAAGCCCTACATCATTTGGCTGCTCCAGAGATTCTATGCAGGCAGTCTGGCAGTCAGTGGGCAGAAGGTGGAATGGTCTGCTGCCCAAGTTTGAGTGGGTGGTCCTGGATCTTGGGCCCACAGGAATGGTCCTGAATCCCAGGTCCATAAGTGTCATGCTGACTCTAGAAAGGTCCTTGCACTTAGAATATAGGTATTGACCGTGACCTGAGTCTTCAAGGAGGTGGGGACTGATGTCAGTTCATGGATGGACTTGCCTCTGAGTCCAGAGGCATGTATCTGGGTTCTAGGTCTTTGGGGGACAGTCTGGAACCTGGGTACAAAGAGTATGGTTTATCACTGCTAGTACTCAGTGGGGCTGGCTTAGTGCCTTGGTTGTGGATCTGTCCTGAAGCCTGAGCCTGTGAGTCCTGATCTGGGACCTGGGTCTATGGGTTCTGGCCAGGAGGTTGAGACTGTGGGCTCTGGCCTGGAGCCTGGGGCAGTACGTGCCATTTGGCACTGGGCAGGCCTACAGCCTGGGCCCTTGAGGGCTGTTCCAGCATTAGGGCACAGTTGGTGGGCCTGTACTAGGGTTCACTGTACAGTCAGATTCCAGTTCCACCTTCCCTGTCTGTGTAGAGGGAATTGCTGTGCTTCCCAAGTGAGGGAGAAGAGACTTGGGACTGTGGGGCAGTCCCAACATCTGCACAGTACAGTCCTACCATCTGCACTGTGTCTGCTCTTGGCTTTGGGCTTTACTTTGGTGTTGCCATCTCCCATCTGGATTCCTTGACTTGTGAAGGTATTTTTCTTGCATAAGTAGTTTTTCTAATCGGTGCTTCTGTGAGGGTTGAGCACAGAAGAGTTCTTCTGTGCAACCTCTCTGATGTCACTCTTGAAGCATTCAGTCTTAATTTCCTTATGTCTCATCTTGTGCCAAAGTGAGATTTAACATGGTTATAGACATAAATCAGCATAAGAAAACAAGGTGGGAGGAAATGGGGTCTGGGCCAAGAGGAAGAGGAAAGCATGGCTGAATCATGCTCCTAGCACTTGCTGAGTGACTGAGGAAGGCAGCCACGTGCTGTTCTCTTACCTTTTTGTTTTGTTTGGTGTTATCTTGTGAATCAGTGCAAGCTATATCATCCATGATTTACAAAATAATAGTAATAATGATTAATATTGTCCCAGAAAAGGACAGTTCTTTGAGGACAGAGACCTATAAACTAATTCCCTAATAGATCAAAAAGATATCTTTGTAGCGCTCCACCTGGCAAAATAATTGGTAAGTTAAACTTTTATCCCCATCTTCTGGATGATTCACATCATCTTATGGAATTTTAGTTTCAAGGAAATATGCTGTTTCACTTGGATCACAGTTCACTGAGTCCCATCAGGTGCTTTATTCTGATAAGCCTGGTTCTTCACCACGGGAGAATCCCAGTGCACATACACCTGGCTTTTCCCACGGATGGTCCCTGTGCTGTGGGATGTTCCATCAAGAAGCAGCAGTCCTATGCAGTTTGTGGTATTAAGACCACAACATCCCCGGAAGGTGATTTCTGTTTTGTGTTTGAATGAATATGAGTGTTTTCCTGTTTCCTTGTGTGCCTAGGGTAATATGAATTTAGTCAGTGTTTCTAAGCTTCAGGGAAGGAAAGTGTGTGAGACCATCCTGGGCAACCACCCTGTCTGGATCTTAAAGCATACATGCAAGTAGTGCAGTAGCATGTCACAAGAGCTGGAGGCCGGGAGAGCTCCCACAGTCCAGGGGCTCGACCTCCTCTGTGCCTGCTTAAACAGCAGTGCTTCCTTAGTGACAATTCCTATTACATATTTATCTGTGGAAACTCGGTAGTGAATCTGCTCAGAGGTTTCTCTGAAATACCAAAGGCAGCAAACAAGGTGTGAATTTGGCTGAGGTACAAGTGGAGCCAAGCAATCTGGATATTCTACACTCCAGTGCTACTTTAAAGATTCCTTCCATTTGAAAGATAGTGCTGTCTAGGAGAGCAGTGTGCTCTGAACAGGTCTTGAGATGTCAGACAGAGCTGACTTCTTTCCTGCATTAGCAGCACCACTTTTTAGGAGCAGAATATCTACAATTCCCAGAGCACAGAAGGACTGAGGAGTAAGATGAGTCATTTCAAAATGAATTACATCATAGGTCATGCTGTTGTTTGAGGACTTGGAGAAAGCAATTTAGAAAACTACTAATGTTCCCTTGGTTTGCTCCTTTTAGTAACTAGATTCAGAAGCTCGGATATGTGTGCATCACCTTATTTAAGAATACATCATTAGCAATATCATTCGTCCTTTGGTTTTTTGAGACAGAGAAACAACATGTATCCCATTTGTTTACAATAAAAAAAATAAAAAAGAAAAAAAAAGAAAACATCATTAAACTAATCAAATACTTAAGGGTGGGAAGCAGATGCTATAAAATAACAAACCTCAAGATTTTATGATAAAAGTGGATGCCCACTAACACCATATTTCAGGAAGACAGCTGGGAAAAATGAGTGAAAAGGCTCAGCAGGAAGAAATCCTAAAACATTGTACATGGTTCTCTCTGCACTTGGGTTGTTTTAGCCAGAACCTGGCTCTGAGTTCAGACAGTCTGGATGGAGTCCAATTCTACTCTGGGAATTGGGCAGCTTCTGGTATCAGGCTTCCGTTTTCCTCTCTCTAAAATGGAAATGATAATAGTGTTTGTTAAGCTCTTAATATTAAGTGAATTGGTACATATAAACAATCCAACTAAACAAGGTTGGGCACAGTTAGCGATCAACCTGTCAGTTACTGCTCTTGCTCTGAGATCACAATCCTTGATGCATGATGATGTGAAGAAGCCAGCCTAAATCCCAGCAGCTCAGGAGCTGAAGCAGGAGGAGCACAGGTTCAAAGCCAGCCTCAGCAGCTTAGTGAGGCCCTAAGCAACTTAGTGAGAACCTGACTCAAAATAAAATATATATAAAAAGGACTGGGGCTCTGGTTCAGTGGTTAAGTGCCCCTGGGTTTAATCCCTGGTACCAAACAAACAAACAAAAAACAAACAAAATCAACTTTATCAAACCAACATGTAGGAGTCAAGAAGAAATAGACTTAAAGTCAAGAATCACATGATTATTTCGATAGATGCAGAAAAAGCATTTGATAAAATACAGCACCCCTTCATGCTCAAAACACTAGAAAAAATAGGGATAGTGGGAACATTCCTTAACATTGTAAAGGCCATCTACGCTAAACCCATGGCTAATATCATTCTAAATGGTGAAAAACTGAAAGCATTCCCTCTGAAAACTGGAACAAGGCAGGGATGCCCTCTTTCACCACTTCTATTCAATATCGTCCTTGAAACTCTAGCCAGAGCAATTAGACAGACCAAAGAAATCAAAGGGATATGAATAGGAAAAGAAGAACTCAAACTATCCCTATTTGCTGATGATATGATGGTATACTTAGAGGAACCAGGAGATTCCACCAGAAAACTTTTAGATCTCATAAGTGAATTCAGTAAAGTAGCGGGATATAAGATCAATGCACATAAATCTAAGGCATTTTTATATATAAGCGATGAATCTTCAGAAAGAGAAATTAGGAAAACTACCCCATTCACAATAGCTTCGAAAAAAATAAAGTATTTGGGAATCAATCTCACAAAAGAGGTGAAAGACCTCTACAATGAGAACTACAGAACACTAAAGAAAGAAATTAAAGAAAACCTTAGAAAATGGAAAGATCTCCCATGTTCTTGGATAGGAAGAATTAATATTGTCAAAATGGCCATACTACCAAAAGTGCTATACAGATTCAATGCAATTCCAATTAAAATCCCAATGATGTACCTTACAGAAATAGAGCAAACAATTATGAAATTCATCTGGAAGAATAAAAAACCCAGAATAGCTAAAGCAATCCTTGGCAGAAAGAGTGAAGCAGGGGGTATCGCAATACCAGATCTTCAACTCTACTACAAAGCAATAGTAACAAAACGGCATGGTATTGGTACCAAAATAGAAAGGTGGATCAATGGTACAGAGTAGAGGACACGGACACAAACCCAAATAAATACAATTTTCTCATACTAGACAAAGGGGCCAAAAATATGCAATGGAGAAAAGATAGCCTCTTCAACAAATGGTGCTGGGAGAATTGGAAATTCATATGCAACAGAATGAAACTAAACCCATATCTCTCACCATGCATGAAACTAAACTCAAAATGGATTAAGGATCTCGGAATCAGACCAGAGACCTTGCATCTTATAGAAGAAAAAGTAGGTCCAGAGCTTCAACATGTCGGCTTAGGACCAGACTTCCTCAACAGGACTCCCATAGCACAAGATATAAAAGCAAGAATTAATAACTGGGATAGATTCAAACTAAAAAGCTTTCTCTCAGCAAAGGAAACTATCAGCAATGCAAAGAAAGAGCCTACAGAGTGGGAGAAAATCTTTGCCAATCATACTTCAGATAGAGCGCTAATCTCCAGAATCTATAAAGAACTCAAAAAACTCTACACCAAGAATGTAAATAATCCAACTGACAAATGGGCTAAGGAAATGAATAGACACTTCACAGAAGAAGATATACAAGCAATCAACAAACATATGGAAAAATGTTCAACATCTCTAGTAATAAGAAAAATGCAAATCAAAACCATCCTAAGATTCCATCTCACCCCAATTAGAATGGCAATTATCAAGAATACAAGCAACAACAGGTGTTGGCGAGGATGTGGGGAGAAAGGTACACTCTTACATTGCTGGTGGGGCTGCAAATTAGTGCAGCCACTCTGGAAATCAGTGTGGAGATTCCTTAGAAAACTTGGAATGGAATCACCATTTGACCCAGCTATCCCACTCCTTGGCCTATACCCAAAGGACTTAAAATCAGCATATTACAGAGATACAGCCACATCAATGTTCATAGCTGCTCAGTTCACAATAGCCAGATTGTGGAACCAACCTAGATGTCCTTCAATTGATGAATGGATAAAGAAAATGTGGTGTATATATATATACAATGGAATATTACTCAGCCATAAAGAACGATAAAATTATGGCATTTGCAGGCAAATGGATGAAACTGGAGAATATCATGCTAAGTGAGATAAGCCAATCTCAAAAAACCAAAGGAAGAATGATATCGCTAATAAGTGGATGATGACACATAATGGGGGGTGGGAAGGGTTAGTGTTGGGGTTGGAGTGGGTTTAGGGAGGGGGGCAGGAATGGAGGAAGGAAGGACTGTATAGATGGAGGGGAAGGGTGGGAGTGGAGGGGGGGAAGGGAAAAAATGGCAGAATGAATCAAACAACATTACCCTATGTAAATTTATGATTACACAAATGGTATGCCTTTACGCCATGTACAAATAGAGAAAAAACATGTATCCCATCTGTTTACAATAAAAAAAAAAGAAGAAGAAATCAGACCACACAGTGAATTCCAAGACACAGAACCATGCAGTATGAGCTAAAAGGCAACTGAGTCACCCAACTGACCTCCTGTGTTACAGACAAAGGAATAAATGCTCATGGAGGAGGGGGAGGGGGAAGGGAGGAGGAGGAGGGATGACTCGTCCAGCATTTTACAGGACCTTGAACAACCTGAAGCCAAATTAACATTGAGACATTTTATTATTTTAAAAAGATGCTCTTATTAGTGCATTATGGGTGAGTACAATAGTGGGGTTTATTTTGACACATTCAAAAATGTTCATAACATGTTTTCCTCCTTTCCAATCCCTAATACTCCCCCTCCTCCTCCTCTACTGACCCCCTTCCTGGGCTCCATTGGTCTTCATCCTATTTATTTATTGTTTTTATTGGCATATGAGTCATAGGTAAAAGCAACATTTCTCATGACATATTCATGCACACACATAGCATAACTTGCTCAGCTTCGTTCTGCAGTTCCTCCCCTTTCCACCCCTTCTCCATTCCCTGACCCCTTCCTCTGCTCCACATTTCTTCCTTCTATTTTTCTCCTTATTTTTCTCTAGCTTCTACAGTTCTCAACTTCCTGAGAACTTCCACACCCAGAATCATTTTAAACTGGGAATGTGGATGGCAAAGTTGCCACTTGAAATCCAAAAGAAAGATTGGAGCTGAATTTATTGCTAACGTAAGCAAGGGAGAACTGGACAGGACACATGAAGAGTCATCAGCACATTGCTGTTCACACAGAGGGTTTGGAGGAAGACTCTGGTGGTCGGGTGCAGGGCAGGAGTGGGTAGACTTCATTCCAAGAGGTGTGGCTGAGCTCCAAACGTAGTTAAGTCTGTGACTCAGTCAACATTAGCTTCAGGAGCAACCAGGCTGCTGGGAGGCTGCCTTGCAAAGTGCAAGGCTGTCACTTGGTGGTGGGCTTCAGAGGGAAGCCACATCAGATGTGAAACCATCTCTGCTGGCTATTTGTCACCATGGCCACAAACCAATCAGTCTTTTCCTAGGCGTGTGGAAGTTTTATTTGATTTAGAAACAGTCTTCCAGGGAGAAATTGTTCAGGATGGAGAGAAGGCAATCACTGTGGAAGATTTGTCTGTGTCCTGTCAGGTAGAGGCAGTATCATCCAAGTGGCAGGGAAACCCTGTGGAGGCAGCCAGGAGCTTGGCAAAGCCCATTCTCCTCATGTGGTCCACTGGGCTGCAGGAAGCAATGGGCTTCTCCTCCTGCCAGCTGGAGCTGACCCTGGGACCACACCAAGGCCTTTCTAAACCTTGGCACCCAGTGCTCATTCCCCTCCTGTCTGCCCACTTGACAAGGCTCTCCTACCTTACGGGGCCCCTTTGGAATCAAGGGCCCCCAGTGTTCCCCAGTTCCAGGATTCTTCCATCCCAGCCTCTTCATGCTGACAGCAAAAACTTAGAAACAGCCTCCAAAGGCCAAAATCTGCTGGGGTTGCCTGAGATAGGATTAGTTCATTTGTTTCCATCAGACTGGGAAGAAACAACATAAAAAAGAAAAATGAATCTCATCAGTTTGACCACTACTGGGAACGCAGCTCACCTGACCCTGTCTGCCCTACAGGTTGGGGAGCCCACATAGACTTTGTGGAGACTCCAGTGGTTTCCTGGGTTCTTCCCAGGGGCAGCCCTAGTTTGTACAAATGCCAGTTTCCAGGAAGTAGGAAGGAGGAGACCAATTAAGGCCCCTAGTTCAGAGGCCCCATTACCCTTCCTCATTGTGGGTGTACCAGGTCCTCCTCTTAAGCAGGCCTGTGGGCACAGTGCTGGGTGACCACAGCGTGTTCTACCAGGAGAGAAGGCAGGAGCCTCTGCCACACCTGATCTTCCTCACCTGGCCCCAGCATGTAACCTGGACATACCATCAGTGGAGACAAGGCGGGCTGGAGAGGGAGCACTGTGGTCCTTGCCCAGCTCCTGACTTCTCAGAGCAAGAAAGGCCCAGCCCCAGCTCCTGGGTCCAAGGGTCAATACTGCTGCCCAGCTATAATGACACCTGAGCACTGGCTGTCCTGAGTCCTCTCCCTGGAGCCCTTCTCCTGCACCACTTCCTTTTCTCTAGCATGCTGTGGGAAAAGTTGTCCTCAGTGCCAGCTGTGATTGGCCATTTCCTGCAGCAGTCCTTCCACAGGGATCAGAAGTTTACCTCAGGATGTAGTCTCTCCCTGTGTTCCCAGCTTCACCCTCTCCCCCCAGGTTGCTCAGGGGCAGCACCCTGTTGGAACACAGCAGTGGTCAGTAAGGATGTCTAAGGGCAGCAGTGGCCCATAAAGGCTCACAAGGGCAGAGGATGCACAGGAGGCTAGCTAGTGGAAATGATGGGCACTGTCAGTGTAAGAAAACCCACGAAAACGACTCCAGACACAGGAAATCACATAAGGGAGTTATTAAGCAAACAGAGTGTCTCCCTGCAAGGTAAGAGAGAAAATGAGAGGAAAGAGAGGAAAAGAGAAAGGGTGCATGCTGGAAAGAGTGGAAAAGTGAGGAGGAGAGAGAAAGCAAGTGAGTAGGAGAGAGAAAAGTAAGAGAAAAGATGGCGGGGAAACTATCCTTAAGCAGTTGAATTCTGCCGGGCTAACGGGACCAATAACGGAGAAGGATACTTGCAAGCTGACTGATGAACCAATAGCTAGCTAGGGTGTTCACAGACTGACAAGTAGTTGGGAGGCAGGGATATGGGTGCAGCAGAAAGGGCGGGGAGAGCACCTTTCAAACTGACAAGCTAGGTTGTGATGCAGCGGAAAGGCAGGGTGCAGCTCTGTATTACATTCCCCCATTTCTGTTTTATAAGAAAATCTTTTTTTCTCCAGTTCTTTTCCCCTCTTATCTGTCCTTCCTGCCTACGTGACTAGGCCCTGTTTGGCAGGTGAGATGTAAAAAGTGCATTCTCCCAGGGGCAGTCTTCAACTTCCAGACTTCCAGAGGAAGATGGTTTTCATGGACTTCATTTCCTCGATTTGACTGATCCCGTATTTCTACACTAACTGCCTGTCCTCGATTCTGAATTCATTTTCCCCTCTAACTTTAGGAGCTCCTTTACTGCTGTAGGGAAGGAGGGCGATGACCACTCTGGCTTCTTCAAGCTGGATGGGGGCAGCGTGGGGCAAGCAGTTTGGAGTTCCCTTTTTAGACATCGGGTTAATTAAGGGGTCCATGGTAGAAGTCTGGTTGGGAAGAGCAGGTTGTAAAGGCATCTGGGGATGGGTGCTTCTATGAGAGAAGAAAAAAAAGACATGAGTACTGAAATGAGATTAATACAATATAAATGTTGCAGAATCTGGAACATGCCAATGCATATCATAAAGACAGAAGTCAATAATTCCTCACCAGGGGGTAGAAGAACTGAGGAGGTGTTCCCATAACAAGGCCTAGCAGAGGCTGGAGAGGACAAGGCCTTTATTTGGGAACTTTAACATTGTCTAGGTTATCAGGAATGTAAACACAACATTTAGTAGAGATACTATCAAACATAGATTAAGCCTACCTGTGTCTGTAGGCCTTAAACTGACTAAAAATTTCTGACTCTGGCAGTTTCTCTTGATAGTTATCAGGCACATTTGCCTAAGAATTTCTCTTTTGTAGCTTTTAGTCTTTATTCTAATGGTCTAACACAAGTGTACATCTTAAGTTATGTCTTAAGTTACATTTAACTATCATTTCTTTTAAATGTCCAAGAATGGCTGTATTTTGGTTTTAACTGTTTTGCTGGGTGTCTAAGATCATGCTGGTCAAATTGACCTGTTCCTGTCTGTTAAAAAGTCAGCTGAGTTCCCACAGGGGTCACTCTTAGAGAAGTTAAGAGCAACTTCTTTGCTCCATTAGTGCCATTGTTTAGGCAGGGTCTCCTCGATGAGGTGGCTTCCCTTGGAAGCATTAGGGATGTCTCCCTTTTTCCATAATCCTCCTCTGCAGCAGGTTCACTGATTGACTCTTCATCCTCTATTGGCCTCATCAATTTCCCTGATTGGGAGGTTGTGTGACTCAGAGTTTCAAAGCTCCTTAGAGAAGTCTTTTTGACCCTGGGTTCAGGCAAGACCCAAATACTGACTTTTCTTGGCCTCTGTATTTAATCTCAATCTCTAAGTTTGATCTTAACCATTCAGCAAGCCAGTCTCACCAGTCATAAAGTTAAGAGTGCTGGGCTTTAACTTCAATGTCTATAACTTTACAGTTTTTTACCCCCTTTTATCTAATTGGGGTCTACATTATCTGTCCTATAGGTGATGGCTTACTATTTATTTCAAGTTAGTCTATGGTGTACTTCTGCAAAATATTAATCAGGCAACTGTTAGAGTTTACAAGGAAAATACAAAATGGAATCACCAACAGTAAAACATTCAGTTTGTATAATAGCTATCTTGAATTTTGGTTGAGTCATTCATTATATCCCCTGTTTGAGATCACAGTAATCTTTACAACAAACATCAAAGTTTTGAAGACAACTTTAGATGAAATCAATGTCAGAGCTGATAGGACTTCTGTATAGAGCTTCCCCAGGGAGGGTACTACCACAGCAGTTAGGCATCTTGTGCCCCTGCACAGGAAAACTCCCAGGAACCAGGCATGCCACAGTCCTGAGGTCAGAGATGCCAGTCTCAATCACTGTTGTCCCATTTTTGCTACTGCACATTACACTCTTTCTTAAATGTCATTTTAAGACATTTACATATATTGATCTTGAGTCTATATGAACATTAGTTAACACAATTTAACATTATATCTAAAACATGAATCAAAGACTGAGAGAGCTTTTAACTTTCCTTTTGTGTGGCAAAGTGGCAAAATGCTTTCATGTTTCACGATATTAACCTTTAAACAAATCAGGCTCTCACTAATTTTTAGAAATACGTTTACATTCAAATTTCTTTTATCTCAGTGTAACAAATTTTACATATACCCTATTGATGACAGGTACAGACAAGGTTAATTTGGAGAATAGTAGCTTGATAAATTTTCTGCTTTAAAGGCTTGTATACCTGGAAAATATGAACACATTTAATATACAAAGAATAATGTTTAAGTATGTTACTCCATGGAATAACTTTATAAATTAATCAGATGTCCCTGAAAAACACATTTGAGTAATCCCATACATGTCGACTCTAATTCACTCATCTTATTTTAAAGAATACCAAGACATCAGACAAGTGTAAAAAAAACAAATTATCAGACAAATGTACCAACAGTATTTGCAGTCTCTTTTCCTGTGGAAGAAAAGTCCTAGAAAAATTGATGTTAGACATTTTATAAACATCAACATTTAATGAGTTTGACCACCTAGAGACTTGTGAGTTAATTTTAAAGACATTTTGCTTCTATTAGTTTACCCAATTTAAATTGAAGCCTTTTAAATCATGTGAATTAAAAGTATTTGGATCCATTTTTTTAAATTTTAATTTTTATGTGCTCTTATATTTAACACAAATGCAAAGGCCTTGTTTATCTCCATTGCAATGTCACAGATGTTCAAAAATAACTCTAGAGTTGGATAAAAAGAACTGATTGAAAAATCATTAATCTAGGTATGTAGGATCAAAATTGTGAGCTCAAAAATATAGCATTTAAGAAAAACAAGAGTTCTAGAAGAAAAATGATAATGGCCATTAATTATAGCATAAGAAAATGAGAAAGAGAAGGGCAGAGAGAAGAGGTAAAAGGGAGAGATGAAGTGTTCTCCCAGGAGAACTTTTAAATGGACACTTTTTTCCTTGGATTTGAGACTGGTCTCCCACTGAGCATTCTGGCTTCCTCCATTTACATTGACTGAGATCTGAAAGGAGCTAACAGGTTCTAGCAGAAACTTGATGCCTAGGGCATTTTAACCCTTTTTCCTGGTTAGTAATCAATTCAGGTTTGGATGCAAAAAATTGTTAAACATTATCCCCCACTACTTGTGGGGAAGGGGGCTGCCATATCATATTCCTTACTGGGATATGCCACTAACTGTTGGACTGGTTATTCCCTCCACACCTGTGTATGTGAGACCTCGTGGCAGGTGGACTAGGCGGGCTGGGCAGTAGAATGGAAGCAGAAACAGAAGGGGGTAAAGGAGATGGAGAAGCAGGGGGAGATGGAGAAGCAGGGGCCAGAGGCGCCCGAGCCTGCAAGAAGAGCAAAGAAGCACAAGAAAGAAGAGACTTGAAGATAAGGAATCCCTTTCCATCTGCCTGCTTGCTCACGGAAGCTGTCTGCCATTACACAAATGAATTTTGATGGTTTAAGCAGGGGGTCAGGCAAAGGGTTCCCAGGGTTGAATCTGCCGGAATGGAGGACCCAGATCCCGTGGTGGAGAGTGATACTGCCGAGTCTATGGCCAGGATGTCCCAAGGCCAGAGTAGATGGCTGGAGATGAGGAGGCAGCACATTGATTGTGTCATCACACAAGCACCAATGTGTGCCAGGCAAAAGCTGAGAGGGTTGAGAACCTGATATCAGGGTTTTCGAGTGAGACTGCAACTGTGAGTGCGAGTGTGAGTGCAAGTGCAAGATGAGCCTCAACCCTGAGAGAGAATCTCCACCATAAAATCAAGAATCTACCTGGCAGAAGCCCGACTAAGGGGCCAGCCATAACTATGAAAGTTGTGGCTGGTGGTACCACCACCCCTCAGCTGCCTCAAGGGTCCCAGATAAACTGGCCTAGGGGAACCCACCTAGAGGACTCACCAATCTGAAGTCCAGTGATGGATACAGAGCAGAGCATCTGGGCAAAATGGAAGGTGAGGCTGTGTCCAGGGGGCACTGAGGCATCAGATGGGGTTCCACTTGCTTAAGAGACAGTGGAAGAGTCCATCCCCAGTCACGGCACCGATGTAAGAAAACCCACGAAAACTACGCCAGACACAGGAAATCACATAAGGGAGTTATTAAGCAAACAGAGTGTCTCCCTACAGGGTAAGAGAGAAAATAAGAGTAAAAGAGAGGGAAAGAGAAAGGGTGCATTCTGGAGAGAGTGGAAAAGCGAGGAGGAGAGAGAAAGCAAGTGAGTAGGAAAGAGAAAAGATGGTGGGGAAGCTATCCTTAAGCAGATTAATTCTGCCAGGCTAAGAGGGGACCAATAACAGAGAAGGATACTTGCAAGCTGACTAATGAACCAATAGCTAGCTAGGGTGTTCACAGACTGACAAGTAGTTGGGAGATGGGGATATGGGTGCAGCAGAAAGAGCAGGGAGAGCAGCTTTCAGACTGACAAGCTAGGTTGTGATGCAGCAGAAAGGTGGGGGAGCAGCTTTGTATTACAGTCAGGGCATTTTCAAATTTAAAAAGTAGACCTCTAGAACACTCCAACCAACTCCCTGGTCCCCAAGAGGTGGGAAGACAGGAGGTGGAGGCAAGCCCCATGGAGATACAGGAAGCAGGCTGAGGACTTAATCAATGGCCTTCATGCCTTTCAATGCCTGACTAACACAGAGTTTTTCAATGCTGTACCCCAAGATGACACGCACCCCTAAGCACACCAAAATGGGACTTCCTGCTCTCAGCCCCTCCCTCATCCTGTGAGGTCTCTCTCTTCCTAAATAAACCCACTCTGCTTCCTCTTCCCTTCCATAACTGTCCATGGATTTTAGTCTTCAAAGTTGTGAGACTAGAACCTAGAAGTAAATTGGTGAAGAGGGGAATTTTGTCTCATCTCAGAACTCAGGATTCAGTCACAGGCTCACTGAGATTGTTATGGAAAGTTTGGTCTTTGTTCCCATGCCAATTCAATAGTGAGGGCATGGTTTTGAGAAAAAGGAAAAAAATGGTTCATTCCTTTGTAAGCAAAGGAGAAACACAGGGGACTCTTTTCTCACAGGATGATTCTGCCCATCAGGGAGAACACGGGGAGTTTAAGGGGCAAATCGAAGGCTACATTCCATGTGTTCTCTGTCTGGAGTTGCAATTCACTTGTCTATTTGGAGATGGTCATTTCTGAGATCTCCTGGTGCCATCCCCATGTCTGAGTTACTTGGATCCTGTGATGGTGTGTGCTCAAGGTCAGATAGCTCAGCCTAGGATGAGGAAGAAAGGTGACTCAGTTTCCTCCAAGATCAGGGAGGGAGAGCTTAGGGAGGAGCAGGGAGAGAAGAAGTGAAAGAAATGTACTTTAAAAATAGGCTGCTGTGGCAGAGCAGCAAGAGCTATGTTCAAGCATAAAGTGGACCCCTGTGACAAGACTGTCAGACTACCATTGTTAGGCAGCAGTTATGGGTGACCAGGGTTTGGACTAAGGTTCCAGCACTAGGCTTCCACAGACTGGACCAACCAAACCACGATGGGGTCACTCACGGTGTATGCTGTGACCAGACTGAGACCTCAAGAGGACACCCAGCAAGACCAGGGTGTCCCCTCTATTTAGCCCTGAAGCAGCCAAAGTTGCCTGGTCAGCTAAGTTGCTGTTCTCTCATTTCTTCCCACGGGGTAAAGCCCTTTGTTCTGTGCTGCCCATGTTTTCTATAATGGAGGTTTCCTGATGGCAGCAAAAGAAGCCAGTTAGATATGTAACTAAACTTGTGGTTTTGACTTTTTATTTAACAACTAAATGCACTTATTGTTAAAAACCAAAGGTGTCTTTTGACAATTCCTCGATCTTTCTCTGGGTTTCTCTAGGAAAAGCAAAGCATAGGAACAGCACAGCAGGCTGGGGGGCTCTTGGGTCCACAGAGGCCCACTGGCAATATCTGAAAGCTGACTTTGCTCGGGCATACACAGGAAGCACTGGAAGTCATTCATTTTTCCCTTCCTTTCTTCTTTGTTTTTCTTTCTAGGAATGGATCCCAGGGCCTCTGCGTGCTGTGCAGGGGCTCTACCCACAGAGCTGCACCCAGACTTGGAAGTCATTTAGAAGGAAGGAATACTTTACACTACAGGATAATTACTGCAATCAGTGTTTACCTGACAAAACTGAGAGAACACCACATCTAACTCATCAGAGGTTAGAACAAAACTAGAAATACTGAAAACTACTGATGCACAATATTTCTGACATACTTTTTTTACTTTAATCACCTAAAAATCCCACAAGATGGATTTTGTTACTCTATGAATCAGAAGAGGATGGTGAGTCTCAGGGATGTTGAATGACTTTGCCTCAGGAGGGTCAGAAAGAGGTAAAATAGCACATTCCAGTTTGTCTCCAAAGTCCACACTGGTCTTTTCACATCATGTTTACTCCTGAAAAATAATTGATCTTTTAAATAAGTAAGATTTTATGTTTTCCCTGGTAGATGATATGAAACAAAATCTACAAGGTAGCATATCCAAGATGAAAGAGTATTTAAGGGCAGTGCTCGGTGAGAGGGTGACTGAGGACAGGCACATGCATTATGTCAGTGCCCTGGTCAGGACAGCAGTTGAGAAGAATCTTGCAGGCGAACCCCATGGGAGAAGAGTGGTGGACCCCGTGGACTGGAGAGCTTCAACTGGTGGCTCCTGCAGTGGATTGTCAGTGGGTGCTTGCTGAGTGGGTGAGCAATGGCAAAACTACAGAGGGCTCCTTTTTGGAAAATGTGTCCACTCCATGGAAGGTGACTTGGTCTCCTCACACCACATGCCACAGTCTCTGTGTGACCTGAATGATGGAAACTTATTTTCCCAGGTCTGGAAGAAAGGAGATCCAAGCTCAAGGTGCCTGCCAGTCTGGTTTCTGGGGGGGCTCTCTTCTGGCTCCTGCACAGCTGCCTCCTGCTGAGGGCATACCTGGTGGACAGCAAGCCTGGGCAGATGTTGACACTCTGGGATCAGGGTGGCACCCTCTGACCTCACCAGCCCTAATTACTCACTTCCTCCAAATATCCCACACTGGTGATTTGGGCTCTAGCCTGTGGTTCTTGGGTGGACATAAACTTGATTCATAACAGAAGGCTCAGGTGGATTCTGCCCTATTTGGTCTTCATGATGGCTGTGCCTGGCCACCATGGTCGGTCAGCTCCATCTAAGCAGCTGGCTGGCATGATGGGAGGGCAGGACCCTGGGCAGGGGAAAAACTCCAACATGAAGCTCCATGTGTCCAGGTGGAGCCTTTAATGAAAGTACCGTTAGGGTCAGGTGCTGTGTGGGTTTTCCATGCCAGCTCTGTGGATGTTTAGGATAGAGTCCCACAGCAAAGAGCTCAGCTGTTGCCAATGTGATAGGTGAGACAGGGAATCAGCACTGGCATCTGGCAATAAGTCCATCCTATTCTGTAAGTAATGGTACCTGTCTTGCTTTGCAGACAGGTTGAGGGAAAGTTGAAAAGGGTAGTAGATTGCCCTTTGGGGTTCCCAGCTCCTCTAAAACCTCTCCACCTAAGAGAAGCCAGAAGTGCTTCAGCTGCTCTTGCTCAGCCTATTTCCTTCCTCCACCCTTCTGTGATTGCTCAGGCTGCACACTTCTTCTCAACTTTGTCCTCCTCCTGGTAAGCCTCCTCTGCTCTACTGTCTTGTTGACTCTTCCTCTCTGACCATCCTCAGTCCAGGGTCAACACTCATTCTCCTCTTTGCCAAGGACACTGTTCCTAGGAGGGTCTCATCCTTCCTCAGTCTTACATGATGTTCGTGTATTAATGGATGGCGAAGGTGCACCCTTGTTGACATCCCTTACTTAGCAGATGTTAGCAGGTGTTTCCAGATGTTAGCAGGTGTTTAGCAGTGTAGCTAAAACATGTGTGGTTTTGTCTGAGTCTTTCCTCTTTCAGGATTCCCTGCCCAAGTGAATGGTAGTATCTTCTTCTGTCATTGAAGCTGAAGATTTAAGATCTGCCCTTGATTCCTTGATGCCCCTGACCCTGTACATATAGCTTGTCTCTGTCCTCTATAGCTGCAGAGCAAACCATGGCAGGGAAAAGTGACTTAAAGACAGAACTTGAATCTATCCCATGATCTTGTCATCTGGCTGGAAGCTTCCATGACTGGTTTGGCTGATGGGGGCCTGGGCTGCAGTACCAGTGGCCTGCTTTCACGAGTGGCTCTCACATGTCTGTACATCTGCAGGGCCTGGGGTCTGCTCCAAACCACCTGAATTCTGTGGTAATAAGTCACAGACTTTCTGACACAGGGTTCCTATGGTGACATCTTAAGAGAAAACCTGGAAGCTACAAGGTCTAAACCCAAGTCTTGAAGTCCCACAAAGTCACCTTCTCCCCATTCTGTTGACCACAGGGAGCCATGAGTGGGTCCAGATTTAAGGGTTGGATAACAGAAAATGTGGCACCATGGAGGGGCAGGAACACATGAGGCCACAGCATGTCTGCCATTCTCTGCTCAGCCCGTCTAGCCAGTGTTGCCTGGTCTGCTCCAAAGCTCTCCACCTCTCACCCTGCGCCACTCTTCCCTCTAGCCTCCCACCTTCCATGCTGCATGTACACATGTGCACACATGCACACATGTGTACACATGTGCTCCCTCATGGATCAGCCAGCATGATCCTTGTACATGTCAGGTCATGTGGCTTCTCCTGTGAAAACCCCTGCAATGACTTTCCATGCTCTCCAGATATGATCTACAGTCCATGTCGCAGCCAGGAGGCCTGCACCCTGTGACTCCTGCTTATCTCTGATTTTATCTGCTGTAGGTATATCATTGCTTGTGGTAAACTAAAGAAAAAGATTAAAGTTTAGTGGGAAGAGACACACCAGTCCTTCCCTGTTTTTGAGTCTTAGAACATGTCAGAATCTGTTTTAACTTCGGGCCTCTGCCTGAGCACTCTGACCTCCATGCACTGATTGCTCTTTCTGCAGATCTCCCAGCTCCAACAAGACCTTTCCTGGTGGCATGAAACACTTATTTTCTCCAGCCAGTCACTCCCTCATGGTACCATGTTTTATTTTCTTTCAAGCTATTTTCAGTATCTGTCCTTACCCAGAGCACACATGAACTAACAGATCATGCTCCTCCAGAGGAGGGATCTTTTATTTTTTAATACTTTTGGCCCTTATAGAATAAAACTTCAGTAAATCCTTAGGAAGTGAGTGAATGAATGAAGTAGTGTTAGGTCTTGACTGCACCTCTGCAGTCCAGAATCTGTCATTTCTCTGGTCCCAGTGAAGACAGTTTAATGCATGTGCAGTGGTGCCAGAGATCAAGCCCTGCCCATTAATCTTCCATCACCCTCAAACTCTGTCAGCCTCCCCATGGCTTGGGATTTGTCTCACATGGGATAAGGTTGAAGTCTTCACATCCCCATTTCAAAGGATGGAAGAATAGGATAAAGTAGTTCTTCAACCCTCCGAGGCAGAACTCACAGTGAAGCGGGCACTGCCTAGTCCTGCCCATCTGCTTCAGGCTCAGTCAGCTGGAGAAATGCTTCAGGGCTTGGGGACTGACTTCTGGGTGCTGGGAGGCCCTGAGTGGCAAACACTTAGTAATGGGCAAAAGCATCACATCTTACCTTATATCCTCCCCAATCTTCTCCAGATCCAGATCACTGCCCAGGGTTTAGGTCCAATGGCCCTGATGGCATGATTAGAAAAACCAAACAAAAGGTGAGCCCTTTCTCTGGGGTGTGGCTCAGTGGTGGAGCCCCTGAGTCATAGCACAAGGCCCTGGATGGATTCCCAGTGCTGTAGAGAGGAGAGAGGCTGAGACCCTGCACTTAGATATTACCTGACATGTAGGTAATGTTTTAAAGGCCAGCTTTTGTTTTAGGGTGACAACATCTGCTGCTCAAAGCTTGGAGAAGCTCAGCACCCTACAGTAACGGCAGGTCTGTGCGGTCACTGTGCAGAGTGTTCTGCCTTCTGTCTTCTTTCTTCCCTCAGCAACTCTTTAGAGGAGGTGCTGCTATTATTCTCATTTTAACAGAGGAGGAAAGGGGCTTAGACTGGTAGATGAACTTCCCAGTGCAAAGTCAAGCTGGGATTAAGCTCAGCCAGGTTCGATTTGCTGGATTGGAGGCAGCACTGCCTAATGCCTGTGGGTACATGTTGGGAGCACCATGATAAGAAGGCTTTGCAAGATGGCAAGGGAGCGACAGGCACAGTGGCCAAAGCAGATGCAAAGTCCCTACAAGGTGCTCAACTCAAATGACCACAGACCCACAACGTAACCAGACACACCCGAGCCCACAGCTGGGAGCCCCTGAGTTGAGTGTCTGTCCTTGCTCCCCATCACGTCCCCAGTGATGACCACAGTACCCCTAGGTGCTCAGCAAAAGCCGGTCAGTGTGTGTTGAGGAAGCGACTGTGGTGCCCGAGCAATCACCAAGTCACAGTCCTGCTGGTCAGCTGTGGACGGAGTCTGACAGACCATGCTGAGCATGCTGTCGGGTTTCAGCTGGCATGACTGCCTTCAGGGACTATGTAATGCCTACAGAAGCACCTTAAAATGTGCCACCTTGAATGACTACATGTTACATCTGATGTATTCTGGGCACTCTAAGAACAGGGCCACAACATCAAGCTTAGCTATTTGGCTTTCCTCTAGCGCTGAGTGCTGGGGTGTTACAGTTTGGATCTGGAATGTCCCTGAGAAGCTGGGTCCCAGCTGGTGGGGCTAGAGGAGCTGCAGACGCTTTGGGGTATGGAGCGCAGCTGCAGGGAGCAGGTCACTGGGGGCCTGTCCTTGAAGGACACGTCTTGTCCCTGGCATTTCTCTCTCTGCTTCCTGGCCATCCTTAGGTGAGTTGCTTTGCTTTGCCATGCCTTCTTGCCACAGCTGGCCTCAGCACAGACCCCAAATCAACAGATCTAAGTGGAAACATGATCCAAAAATAATTTCTTCTGAAAATTTGTTTTTCTCAGGTATTTTGTCATAGAAACAGAAAGCTGACTAACACACAAGAATATCAGCTAGAAAAAAAAAGTTGAAAATAAAAATCTATATATAAACATTTTAAAGATTATATGATTAAATTATGTCTAATATTATATAATTATGTATTCCCATTTTTTACAACATTGTCTTGGAACTTACATCTTAAATTTGAAAATTTGTCTTTAAATTTAAAAAGTTTCAAAGAAAGTTATAATTTCAATTTAAGGTTTTAATTTCTGACTGTGGGGTTATCTTAACTCAGCTTTTTCACTGTTGTGTTTTGTCTCCAATTCTATTTGCATGGTTTCAGTAACATAGAGACCCAACCTAATGCCAGATATCTTTGAAATTTGTAGTCTTTTCCCAGTGCTCAGTGAAAAGTGATTATTGCTTCAATAAGGAATTTTTTTTACCTTTTTTAGAAAATTAGAAAATTCAAACTGAGAGGGAGAAAACATGTGGAAGAAAATTAGAGCCAAAGGCAATAAGATGAAATTTTTAAGACTTTGTGTATAGGTAATATCTCCTAATTTTCATGCAGATCTCTCAACTAATTTGCAACTTTTCTTAACATATCCTGGTTTTCTTCAGCATTGAGACCTAGAAGCATGTCTTGGCAAGTTCTGCTAAATGCAATCCCATTGCCTTTGGGCAATGCTTTTAGGATTCATGGAGGTTGATGTGCAGAGATAGTCCCTCTGATTTTTAGAAGGGCATGATGGAAGAGCACAGGGTTAGATTGCAGATGCTTCGGGGTCTTAGAGACAGATGAGGATGATGTTGTGCCTGTTAAGATTCACATTTTAACAGCATATCACCACAGGTGAACCATACTCTTTCCTAGAGTTGCTAGATTGTAAATGAGGGTAAAACCTAGGGTCTATGTGGATACTGGGGATGCCATGATGTCACATCAGCTGCCACAGGAGCACCTCAGGAACACAGGTCCTGGGCCAGGTGCACGTGGTGTGATACCCAGGGACTTCCCGACTGCTGAGGGCCACAATCCTGTCACGTACTGAAGGCTCTGTGCAAGCTGGCTGAAATGCCATGTAAGCAGCACTATGAAAATAAATGTCCTGAAGTGCCTGCATGATTAAAAGTTCAGGGTCATTTGTTTCTTTAAGACCCTGGGACATAATTCAACATTGTCACCTCTAGCATGAAGAGTGGAGCATCTGCATGCTGCCTCTGCCCCCACCCTCATCAGTTCCATCCTCTCCCACAGTGGCTCAGGGCCCCCTTGAGAGACATTGCCCTCTTGCCTATCACCATGACCACCTTGTGACAGAATCTGGTGAATGCCTTCAGGTTATCATCTCACCTCATTTGTGTCTTGACAGCATTTAAGACTTCTGATGATTCCATTTCTTTTCCTCTTACCTGCCACTGCTCTTTCTCCTCCTCCTTCATTATCTATAGAATTAATTTATAAATTAGAAATACAGAAAAAGAAAGTTAAAAGTAGGTAGTATAGAACTGTATGGAGATGAAAGTAAGGTCTACACCCAAATCCGGCCAGCTCAAAACATCCTCCAAGGCCATCCTGCTAATGACTGCAAGGAACTTCCCTGAGATCCAGGCTGGTGCATTTAAGGAAAAGAAGCAAAGTTGGGTTGTGTTATTTCCACTAAAGAGCATGGGATTTTATGTCACTTGGACAGCAGGAAGTGAAACTCAAGGAGCTGGCAAGCCGAGGATAATTTCTGATGTTGACTGATAGTCAGCCATGAAGAAAACATGACTGAGAGATTTTGGGGCTGCAGGAGAGTGTTTCAGCTGCTGGCATACAGGGTTAGGCTGGCATCTGTCCACCCAACCCCAGCGGGCTTTATTGCCTTAATGCAGGTTGTGTTTAATATGAGCAAGTGGAATTATTTTGGTTCATAGTTGCCTGGAAAATTTCCTGTGATTTTAATATTCCATTGCTCCCCCTACATTTCAGTTAGGTGGGTCTCTCTTACTCTATCATTATTTTATTTTTTTCTTAGTGAATTTCCATTCTTTACATTTTATTTTTCCTTTCCTGCATACAATTATATCATCAAGCCTCCTCCCACTACTATTTTGCAGTTGTTTCATTATTTGAGTCTCAGGAGCTACTCATCTTTTATCATACATACACATATCCAAATAAAGTCCAGGACTGACGAAGTGGCTCAGTGGTGTGGTACCTGTCTGGCACCTGTGAGGCCTTGTGCTCATTACCCAGCACCACAAAAAATAAAGCTAAAGATACCTTGCTGCTTAGTAAATAACAGCATAAAGTCAGCAACTCCAAGAGTTCCAGAGCATGGTGACCTTTGACCCCAGCCTCTTCCCATCAGGTGACCACAGCTGAGCAGCACTTTAGCTAGAGGCATTCCTGGTACCTTCCCTGCAGTCGCCACAGACCCTTTGCCCCATAGGGATGCTCCTCTGTGCTTCCCACCATGCTCAGCAACACCTTAGGTCACTGCTCTTCTGACATGTCATCTCTGGACCTTGACCCCATTTTATCCAAAGGTCAGTTCTTTCTTTCCTGCAGTGAGACCAAGTGGTTGTGCTTACAGTTCTGAAGAATGATGTCTCTGCCATTGCTTCTGATTGACAGTATAGTCAGGCAGAGTTTCAGGGGGCGACTGTCTCTGCCAGCTTGTTGAAGATGCCCCATTGTGTTCCCAGGTCCATTCCTCTTGGCAGCAGATTGGCAGCTGGGCAGTTGTCATTCTGTGGTTAGCAATGTGACTCTTGTAGGTGATGCTGTTTTCTCTGGAACTGTTTCAAAGTTTTTCTTATGTCAGTGCTTTGTCTTTATGGGCTGTTTAGAAGTTATCCTGTTCTTGTATTAGAGACAACTTTGGGGCGGGGCACAGATCCTCTGTTTAAACCCTCCTGAGTACTTTCTTTTCTTTCCTGGAGATTGGCTCTACATTTGCAACATGAAGCAAGGTGTGTGTGGGGGGTGTTCTTTGTCTCACAAATACAGAGAATGAGATTCACAGTGAGTGGTGGGTGAAAGTAAAGTATAAGATTTTATTAAAAAGCAAAGCTTCCACACTGGGAGGGACACAGGGAATCACCCTGGATGGTTGCTGTCTGTGGTTTATGTGGACCTAGAGGCTAGAGGAAGTCAGTCCCTGGCCCAACATTCCGTGTCTCCGTGTTCACAAGGCATGCATGCAACCTCTGTTCTAATCTGAATTTCGAGTCAGAGTTTTTCTTCTTTGTAGAGGCCATGGAGTCCAGGCCACACATGTCCCAATTTAATAGTAACCTTTTCGCAAGTGTCTCTGTAAAAGCATGCAGCTGCCAATTTCTGCTCTGATGCGCAGGAAGTTGTCCTGGGACCCATTTCCCTCTGTGTCTGGCCTCATCTCTTCCACCTGTCTGCATTACCCTGAAGAGGTAGTCCTAACTGCTGTTAGGAAATTGTGCTGACCACGTGTGGCTTCTGTTGGAAGCATCAGGGACATTTCTTTGCACTGACTCTCCTCTTTGCAGAATGTGCACTGGTTGGCTTCCTGTTCTCTGGGGTCCTCATGACCCCACCGACCAGGAGGTCAGATAACTCACCAGAGTAATAGAGCCCTTAGAGGGGCCCCTTCATTCCCTGGGTCCTGACTGACATTTGGGGGCAAGGGACAAAATATTGGTTGCTTTTTACTTAAACTTTTTATGTTCTTGGATTTGGTCTTCAAGTTTTGGTTTTAAACATCCATCAGGCCAGTTTCACCAGCCTTGAAGGGGGAGTAATGGGCTTCAACTTAGAAGTCTATAATTTTTTAGCTACCCCACTTTCATCTAATTAGGCTCAGTTCTGGTACTGGACATCAGCATTGTGTCCTATCTGCTCTGTAGGTGAAAGCTTATTGTCTTAGGTTAATTCAGTTCTGTCAGAAGCAGGACTTCTGCAAAACACTAGCAGGCAAAAATTCACAAAGTGACAGTAACAAGAGCAAAAAATTCCTTAGTTTATGTAACAGCTTTGAACCAAGATGCATAATCTTATAATATCACTAAAACATCTTTGGTAGCTAATTAACCTCTACAAAGATGCAAACAAATATTTAATTTAATCACATATGAATTTTTTTTATAAACTTAAAAAAACAGTGTTAATGATCAGAAACAGAAACAGGTCTAAGTCGGGTTTTTTAAGTGGCAGCATGCCCCATTTATGCCTGATACAGCTGTATAAATTGGTTATCTTGCCTACATTAAACGCACATAACTTTCATGATACAAACTTTTAAATAATACTTAGACAAAGTGTAGATAAATATATTTAGTTTTCAGATGTATACAAATCTCTAGTCACATATATTTAAGGTGTCAATTTTGTAGTAATGACCTAAAATAATAGCTGTTTGCTTAACTACAGTTACACTCAGTTTCCATAAGTAAAAAAATCCAATAGCTATAAGAAATTATCTTGATATATAAGAACAGACTAATGTTCCAAGAGATCTTTGTTGTTTTAACAGAGAATTAGATGTTGTTTTTCTTATTAGCACATCAAAATTTGACCTTAGGAAGAAACCTTACATAATTTTAAATGTGGACACAACTGAAACCTTTTGTACTTTTTGACTATAGAATTACATCTGCTAATTAGTATCTTAACTCTTAGTAACCTTGCTTTTAGTGAAGACCCAAAACAAGCTAATCTCAATCTGTTTCCCTTTTATTAACAATTTAAAAAACATATTTAGTGGCCAAAGAACCTAAATGACACTTTTCAAAAGAAGAATACAAATGGTCAACAAATATGAAAAAATGTTCAATATCTCTAGAAATTAGGGAAATACAAATGAAATCTACAAGGATTTCATCTCACTCTAGTCAGAATGGTAATTTATCAAGAATACAAATAATAATAAATGTTGGAGTATGTGGCAAAAAGGTACCATCATACATTGTTGGTGGACCTGCAAATTAGTGCAACCACACTGGAAATCAGTCTGGAGATTCCTCAAAATATAAGATTGGAAACACTATATGACCCAGCTATCCCCTCCTTGGTATATAGTCAAAGAATTTAAAATAAGCATACTACAGTGACAGAGCCACATAAATGTGTATAACAGCAGAATTTACAACAGCCAAGCTGTGGAATCAACCTAGGTGTCCTTCAACAGATAAATGGATAAAGAAAATGTGGTATATACACACAATGGAGTATTACTCAGCCATAAAAAAGAATGACATTATGGCATTTGCTGGTAAATGAATGGAGCTGGAGACTATCATGCTAAGTGAAATAAACCAATCCTCCAAAAGTCAAAAGTTGAATGTTTTGTCTGATATGTGTAAGCTAATCTAAAGTGGGAGGTGGGTGAGGAAAAAGGGAGAGAAAGGAAAAACATAGGAAGAGGAAATTCCATTGAAATAGAGGAAAGATCAGTGAAGTAGATGAAGAAGATTGATGGTGAGAAGGAGGGACTGACTGTATAGGGGACGGACAGTGGAAGATGGAAATTATGAATACTTGACTATAGCACAGTGAATCTCCACATTAAGTCTATCCAGAAGACACTGATTTTAAAAGATCTATAAATGCATTGCAGAAATATCAATGGAGTGGAGGGAGGAAACAGGGGAGGTGAGGTATTGGGGACTGAATTAGAGCAAATTACATTCCATGCTTTTGTGATTATGTCAAAATGCATAACTAAAAAGAATCAATAAGAAAAGAAAAAAATTCACATTCAATAGGCCCAACATGTGCTATTGTACAGTTGAAGAAGCCAAGAGCACTTAGAATTTAGGTTACCAGTGAAAATCAAGATATCAGACCAAGTTGGTTAACATTCCAAGCCATCTTCCCCTGAGGAAGAAAAACCTTGTAAGCAATGGACACTACAAACATTTTATAGCCACCAGTGCTAGAAAAACATGCACATGAGTAATTTCAAAACATCTTTATTTTTCTTTTTGCTAAGTATTTAAATCACATGAGCTGAAAGGCATTTTGAATTCATTTCTTTTATACTTATGCACTCTCATCTATCTATAAGTCAATTTTGATACCATGCGAGTGATAGATAGACACAAGCATCTATGTGGACACAAACCATAATATGAAGGCACACATAAGGGTACGTGAAAACAGACAGGAAATATTATATGAAATGTTGATTTTACTCTTTAGAAATTAAAACAGAGCCTGGCTCAGATGTCCATTGTATTTGAGAGTTCATTTGCCTTTGAATAAAGACAGAAAAGAAAAAAAAAAAAAAAAAAACCAAACCAGACAAACAAAAACAACAACAAAAACAGAGATGGCCAAAAACTTCAGTTAGATAAAACAAAGTAAATCAGAACTAAAAGAACAGGACCAAAGGTAAATTCACCAGAAAAGCCATGAGCTCAAAAAGATAAGTTTTCAAACAAATGATATAGCCATAATTACTCTAGTTAAGGAGCACACAGGACATCTAAAGCAGAGCAGAGTGTACTTTGGGTTAGACGAGTCAGTCCAGATATTTAAAGAATGTGGGAACCCCCAAAATCCCCAGAAAAAGGTTTTTAAGAACAAAGGCAACTTGTGCATATGGGTATTTTCTAATTTTTCTTCCTTGTGCCCACCAAGACAGAACAGAAAACCCCACAGGATTTAGGGCATCTGCTGACAGGTCCCTTGTGTTCACTTCTGGAATATAAGTCCCTGTAATTTGGGGCAGTGCCTGTATGGTGTCCTCAGAGCCGATTGTAGTTCTCTGAAGCATTACCCAGGGGCCTGGGGCCTGGCTGCCTTTCCAGAGTTCCTTCCTCAGTCTCCTCCTTCCTCTAGCATTTAGGGAGGAATTCACTGAAAGCAGAATTTCAGAGACAAGAAGAAACCATCTTCTATGTCCCACAGAAGCTTGGATTTGAAAGGACATTTTCTCTTTCTCCAGCTGGGTCCCTCACTGATGCAGCTTGGATATCAGATGGGCAAATTCAGAGGTGCCATTGGTCAGCACCCTGAGGGGTGTCAGGGTCAGGCAAACTTTTGAGTGTCGCAGGCCTTCCCCATTCCCACACACCAGCTGGGTCCCACAAAAGTGAAACTGAAAGGACGTTCATTAGGACCAATGTCCCCCATGCCTAGGTAAAGGGGTGGGTCCTGTCTGCCCAGCAAGCCTCTTGTCTGAGTCTTGTAGACTGGCAGGCATGCTATTCGTTTTTTTTATTCCTTCTTTTTTATTTTTACAGACTGCATTTTGATTTATTGTCCACAAATGGGGTACATCATTTCATTTCTATGGTTGTGCATGATGTAGATTCATACCATTTGTGCAATCACACATGTACATAGGGTAATGATGTCTGTCTCATTCCACCATCTTTCATACCCCCTTCACTCTCATTTCCCTCTATATAATCTAAAGTTCCTCCATCCTTTCCCTTCATCCCCACCTCCATTATATACCATCATCCAGTTATCAGGAAAAACATTCAACTTCTGGTTATTGGGATTGGCTTATTTCACTTAGCATGACATTTTCCAATTCCATCCATTTATCTGCAAATGCCATATTATTATTATTCTTTGTGGCTGAATAATATTACATTGTGTATATATACCACAGTTTCATTATCCATTCATCTATTGAAGAGAATCTAGGTTGGTTCCACAATGTAGCTATTGTGAATTGAGCTGCTATAAACATTGATGTGGCTGTGTTACAGTAGTATGCTAATTTTAAGTCCTTTAGGTATAAGCCAAGGAGTGGGATAACTGGGTCAAAAGGTGAGTCCATTCCATGTTTTCTGAGAAATCTCCACACTGCTTTCCAGAGTGGCTGCACCAATTTGCAACTCCACCAGCCATGTAAAAGCATGCCTTTTGCCCCACATCCATGCCAACATCTATTATTGTTTGTGTTCTTGATAATAGGCATTCTAATTGGAGTAAGATGAAATCTTAGAGTTGTTTAAATTTGCATTTCTCTAATTACTAGAAATGTTGAATACTTTTTCATATATTTATTAATTGCCTATATGTCTTGTAAAGTGTCTGTCCAGTTCCTTGGTCCATTTATTGATTGAGTTCTTTGTATTTTTGGTGTAAAGTTTGTGCTATTAGGTCTTAAGTGATGGACATATGCCCGGTTTTTGTTTCAGGGGAAGGAGAGAGAGAGAGAGAGAGAGAGAGAGAGAGAGAGAGAGAGGGAGACATGCAGAATATTAACACTTTGAATGTATCTGAATGGAACTTAGGACTCAAAAGACTCAACATGCAGTGTGGAGTTGTGTGGGTTCTTTTTCTTGCAAATTCAAAGAAGGATCTTCATGGAGGGCAACAAGTGAGAGCAAAGCTCTGGCAGCTGGCGGCGGGTGGGGAACCCAAGAGGGTTGCCAGTGGGTGCCTTGTAGAGGGCTTCATATGGATCACCCAAAATATGGATCAGGCATTTTCCTTCTCTGGAGAGGCCATGGGCTCCACGTGTCCCTATTGAAAAATAACCTTTTTGCGAGTTTCTCAGTGAAAGCTACAGCTGCAGTTTTTGCTCTGCTGCCCAGGAAGTTGCCAGGGGCCCATTTCCCTGTGTCTGGCCTTCTCTGTTCTCACGACCTCTCATGGATCTTTCTCTTAATTTTCTCAGTACTTTTGAAACCTGTGGTCAGCTGGAAGCTGTCTGCATCTGCTTTTCCCATAGCTGTTGCTTGGAGCAGTGAGTCTGGGAAACCTGGGTTCCCTGGGGCTGGTGTAACCAGTTTCACACAGTATCCTAACAGTGGAAAAGTACCATCAAGTATTCCTGGGCTGAGCTTGGCCACACTCTCTGGAGGCTCCAGAAGAGCTAGCACCCTGGTCTCTACTGGCCTCTCTTCCAGCCATCCTTGGTGCTTCTGGAGGGGCAGATGCTTCATTCCTGTTTCCTCTGCCCCTTCACCACGTGATATTCTTCCCTGTGCGTCTCTGACAGTTTTCTTCTTATAAGGACACAGATCATGGGATTAGGCCCTCTGTCATCCAGGATGACCTCAAATTAACTTGATGACACCTACAAAGAACCTGCTTCCAAAGTCACATCCCTGGCACTGGGTGGTGCTGGAGGTGGGCTCCCTTCCTGTGAGGCAGTTGGGCCCTTGTGGGTGGTACATTCTCTCTGGGTTTGGAAACCAGAAACTCCTTTTGAAGGTGCGCCACATTTGCCTGTCAGCATAACCCATCAGTGTAAGATCTGCCAGTCACCAAGGTCGCTGTGATGCTCCAACAAGCCATCCTCCAGAATGCAGAAGCTTGGGTCAGCAGAGAAGATGAGGCTCAGTGGAGTCAGATTTAAGAATGTCGGTCAATCCAATCACTAACTCAGTAGCTGATGTTGAGATCCCAGAAGTCCAGTGACATTAAACCAGAGTTTGCACATTGAATTATTTAAGTGATGTGCATCTGTCTGTCCTCTTAGATGTCTATCATATGTTTATTTCAAGCTTCGGAGGGGAAGAACATGTTACTTACTTTATGATCACCGCTGGGTTTGTTCTCAGTCTCCTTCATTTTCATCTTTGATCACAGGGTGTCATTCCATCTGCCCACCAATGCTGTGCTTGTGAAATGACTCTCTGTGTAATTGTGACTGCCCCAATTCCTGGGGATTCATTTGGCCAGCACAAATTGGGAAGAGGTGTTGCTGGTTGAAGTTGTTCTTTCACTGTAATCAGTCCGCCTTGGTCTCCAGAGTGACACTGAGTGGGACAGACTATGCAGACTAGGGCCGAGGGTGGTGGGCGGAAGCCGGGGGACCACACACCATACTGAGCTGTCGATGTGGGGAAGGAATGGACCCCAGAAAGGAGGGCATCAGATGGAGCTCTGGGAGTGCCCTAGGGTCTCTCCAACAGGCAGTGCCTCCTACCAGGTTTCCTTAGATGGGGACATCATACCCTCCGCTGGGTCCTAGCAGAGGGGTGCTCTTCTGGCTGCTCCCCTGGCTGACTAGGTTCCTTGTTTCTCCACATGTGCTTCCTAGGATGTACATCACCCTGACCATGTTGTGCTAGTCTAGCCAGATGCCCTGAGGATCCTGCTCAGAGTGCAGGGACACACTCTCTGCTTTGAAATTGACACAGACAAGGAATAAAATAGGATCTTTGAAAAAATTAACATGCATGATTAATGCTCTTGGTAAATCTTTTAAACAAGTCTCCAAAACGAGTTTTGTCCCTTTGGAGGTTTCTTATGAGCATAATTTATCTGCTCATTGCTAGCCAATTTGAAGTCTTTGAGTTAGAAACAGGTATCTAGGGAAGTAAGAAATCACATTAAAAATTCCCAATTGCTAATGTGGAACTATGCAAACAAGGTTTTACTTCCTTGGGTCAACAAAACATGGGGGAAGGTGCTATCTAGATATTTTCTGCTACTCTGCATCCCAGTTTTATAAGGTGAATTTTGGGGCTCAATTTCAAAGAGAGGCTTCCATGCAGAGAGGTTGAATGATAGACCTGAGCTTCCCCAGCTGTTGTAAGGGAGAGGATTTAAATTACCCTGTGCAGAGCATGTGTGTCTGGGAGGATGGGGCCTGGATCTTATTATCAGGTGTGAAAGAGCTGGAAGAAATGGTGCAGTGAACCATATTCCTCCCTTCAAGCATAATATTTATAATTTCTCTTTCAGTTACTTTTGATAAAAGAAAATCTTTAGATAAGTTAAATTTATCAGATGTTATCTGTGCAAAGAGTGATTCCTGGATTGGGCAGTACCCTGAATAGGACGGGTCTGACTGTCATCAACTGGAGGGTCCCAGAAGGCTTCTTCCACCTGGTGAGACTAGGTTCTGCAGAATGAGTTCAATCTATACTAGGTTGATCCGTGTTAGAGTTTGTGAGAGCTTAAATAAGGAGGTCTCCCTGCTGGAGACATGGACCTTCCCTCACCTGCTTCATGAAAGCCCAGTCTGTCTTCCAGAGGGGGCACCTGATGGCCGTGGACTGGCACAGCCTTTGTGGGTCCAAGGGACACCTTGCTCTCTGCCTTCTGTCAAACATTCGCAGTGTCCCCCACATGTTCCTCACCTCTGGGGAACCAGTCCCTGTGCTGAGACTTCCCCAGGCCAGCTGCAAGCCAACATGCTTCCTGGTGACCACCAGTGGTCGCCGTGGTCTCTATCTTCCTGCATGGGAGAACTCACACACCTAGCACATGCATGTTCCTGGAAGCTGATGGAGGCTGTCTGAAGGGCTCTGGATGGTGCAACCTCCGTGGATGTGGACCACCATGGGGTTTATACAGCCCAGAGTAGTGGTTGGCAAACCTGGAATTGCCAAAACCAAAACCACATTAACAATTTTAGAATGTTGCCTCACTGAGTTTGCTCATGCTTTGTGTGACTTTGCTGTTCTGTGATGAGCCATGAGTGAAAGAAGTTTTCAGCCCCCTCTCCTCTCCCTGGGTCCACACCAACAGCGGGTTTACCTCAATACAGCTCTGGTTCCCTGATTCAGAGGGCAGGGCACTGTTCATGAAAGGCTCTCCTGGGCAGTTTGACTTGGGTCAACCTATGGAGTCTGTTGACATTGAATTTCTTAGCAAGTTCAGTACTGGCTGATTTAGCATGAAAATCTGCCAGAGGCTGACCTGGGCACTCACATGATCTTGATCTGCTTGTTGTTGGGTTGATGACTTTGGAACCCAATCAGCTCTGCCACCAGAGAGAGCAAATTCTCCCCAACCAGGGTGTGATCTCAGTGTCATCAGAACCTGTACTTGTCAGAGTTCCCCATGAAGCTCCCTGAGGTGAAGCTGCACAGGTTTACAGCTGCTAGCGAATTATTCAGAAAAGTACTGTGTGAAGTCATTCACTCTTTGCAGATAAGGAAACCTACAGGGAGCATTGGTGAAGACTGAGTGAGAGTCCCTTCTAACAGGAGTGCAACCAACAAGGAGCTTGGTACTCTGCCTTGTGACCCTGTAGGATGGCAGCTGGAATTGTGGTCAATGGGGCAGTAATAGGGCCATTAGATTTCTGTGAATTTTACATATTTCTTTTCCTTCCTTTTTTTTATTTTTAGTACCAAGGATTGAATACAGGGGTGCTTAACCACTGAGCCACATCCCCAGCACTTTTTTATATTTTATTTAGAGAAAGGATCTCACTGAGTTGCTTAGGGCCTCACTAAGTTGCTGAAACTGCTTTGAACTTGTGATCCTCCTGCCTCAGTCTCCTGAGCTACAGGCATGCACCACTGTGCCTAGCTCATACAATTTCTAAAGTGTACTAGGAGCACATCTATACAAATAGAACTCAGAGAGAGCTTGCTTATTTGACAATGCTTTTCATATAATTTAATCTGCAACCTGAGCCCAATTAGCTTAACATCTCTCTTTTATAAGAAGAGATACCTTTTGGAACCCATCTGGAAAATTCCAAAGTTAATCCATGATCAAGAAGAAGGCTTAATGTAGAATTTAAGTTTGTGAAAAAAAATCAAACATTTAAAATTCCATCAAAATAGAATTACAGGGAACAATTTAAAGACTACAAGAGAAAATACTGATAATTACATAGTTGTGGAAAAATCTTAGCTCTTCAAATTTTTTTCTTAGTACCAGGGATTGAACCCAGCCTGCTTTACCACTGAGCCACACCCCCAGTGCATTTTACTTTTTATTTTGAGACAGGGTCTCACTAAGTTGCCCAGGCTGGACTTGAATTTGGGATCCTCCTGCCCCAGCCTACTGAGTTGCTAGGATGACAGGTATGTGCCACCTCGCCTGGCAAAAATTTTAGTTCATTTAAACAGAAAGGATTGAATTTTTTGAAATAAATTAAAACCAACAAAAGCACACTAAGCACAAGAAATCATCTTGATAAAACATAGAACCCTCACTTCCTAGGCCATTTACTTAAAAGGTGATGAAAACCCTTCCAGTTCTAATTCAGAGCAACCCACACTCAAAGAAAATCCTGCTTAATGAAGGGGACCGGAGTGCTTTGACCTTCTGTCCCTGACCTGGGCCAGCATGGCCACATGTAACTTTCATAGGACTCCTCTTCCCTTCACCTTCCACTCCTGCCATCCATCCAGACAGTCCCTTACTTTCCTCACATTCTAAAATAAGAAGTCATTCATCTACCTTAGGACAAAAATTAAACTCTTTAATCTCTTAACATAACAGAATAAAGGGGCTTCTTATAGATATTTAGTTTGTGTTTACCAAAAGTAAATAACCTTTCAGTGTGATTGGGTAGGGAGTTTTCCCAGGAATTTCGGTGGCATATTCTGCAGTGTTTTATTTCCCCCTGTGGTACTGGATGGAGCCCAGAACTTTGTACATGCTATATGAACACTCTCCCACTGAGCTACATCTTCAGCCCTTATTAATTAAAATTCTTAAGCCTTAGTGTCCTTAATGTCCACTGACAGTAGGAAGCTAAGGGACTATAGAGAGGCACACTCTAACAAGCCTCCAGCCACGCCCTGACTGCCACCTGTCGGACTGTGCAGCCTGGGCCTGGCTTGACGGTCCTCACCACAGTTGCACATTGGGTTTGGCAGGAAGAGAGCTGTACCATTGTAGGTGCTAGATGCCACCCTGGATGTTCTGGTTGACTTGGTCTGAGAGTGACCTTTCCCTAGAATCCTGAGGGTCAACTGTGACCCCTTCCAGTGTGAGCACCATGAGGGACACAGGTGGACCAGTCCCCACTATCATTAACCATTAAAGGCAGAGGCACCCAGCACTTGAGAAGTAATATTACACTTAGAGATTTCACATCCCCAGCACTTATTATATACTGATGACTCTGTAAATGACACTGATTCTCCACCTAATTGTTACAAAATGCTGCAGGGTGGCACTGCTACTATCCCTACATGTAGACAAGGACATTAGGGTAAAAGAAACTAAGTTACCTGCATGAAACTTCACAATAATTAAAGTAAGAGCAGGGAGATAACAGCAGGAGACCTGCCAGAGCTAGCATGCCTAATCACTTGCAGTGAAGAGTGACGACATTTCCTCCATGGAACTCTGTGAAGAGAAGCCCAGAAGCTCTGGATGAGAATGCAGATGCTGCAGCAGGCTGGAGCCAATGGGCCATTACCAGAGTAGTCTTCCCAAGTGCCTCCTGTGACCCATCTCTCACTGCACACCACGTCGGCTTAGTCTCTCTGCAGTCCCTCAGTTCCTGTCCAGTCACCTCTTTCCAGGTGGTGCCTCCAGAATCATCTGTTCCTAATTATAATAACAATTATTATTTTGGTGCCAGAAATTGACCCAGGGGTGCTTAACCACTGAGTCATATCCCTAGTCCCTTTTATATTTTATATTGAAACAGGGTCTCCCTAAGTTGCTTAGGGTCCCACTATGTTGCTGAGGCCACACTAAGTTGTGATCCTCCTGCCTCAGCCTCCCAAGTCACTGGAGTTACAGGTGTGGCCCCTACACCTGGCTGTTCCTAGCTATTTGGGGCAAAGAAGAGTTGAGCAAGACCAGCCACAGGTTGCCTTGCTGGCACCTTGTGCCTGCCATCTCAGGTGTCTGCTCACTTGATGCTCTTCCCTGGAACTTCTCAATGTGGAGTTGCTGTGAGTGTCCTGTGGATCCTAGCAGGGACAGTACAGGGGCAGCAGTACCACCCTCCACTTAGACATGGAAAATGCTCACTCTCTCAGCGATTCCAGAGAACCACTGCCAACCCCATACTGGCATGGAGGACAGGCTTGCTCAGATAACTATTGAAGAGTAACTAGGAGACAGGAAGTAGCCAACATGGGAGCTGAGAGGTCAAAGGTAGGGAGGGTGAGCCCTGTGGGACTTCCTGTCTTGGGTGTATCCACTGCTTGGTGCTGGTCTTGTGTCCTTCAGAAAGGTAATCTCTCCAGTTCACAGCATAAGTCCTTCCTGGCTGCTTCCAGGAACACAGCATTGTGCTACCATAGAATTCACCCCCTCTTACTCTCCAACAGTATAGTGCCACTGGTAACGTAGGACACACTGTCCCAAGGACACCTGTTCTCACCTGTGGTTGTGGCCAGGTGGACCTGTGCCCCTGCTGAAGGGTCTGATGAAGCAAGTCCACTTGTGTGCTCCAGGTTTTCTGTATAGCTCCTGACCCTGAACATGCTCTTCCCTTTGCCCTTTCCCTCTCTCCCACCTGTGGGGATATGCCCTCTCCCTCCCAGACAAATGGTACCTCAGAGAGAACAAGTGAACAGCGGTGATGGTGAACAGAGGAGGCCCCCTTCCTGCTGAGCTCCCCCTGCTCATCCTGGGCACTCACTGCAGACTGCTGCCCTGGTGCAGGAGCCCTGTTGGCAACACAGCACAGGCCGTTTCAGGTCCTGGCCCTCCTCAGCCTCCCTTGGCATCTCAAGACATAATGGCAGAGCCTCCTTGCTGAGAGCACACAGCCCTCCCTGAGAACCCCTGGTGATCCTGCTCAGTGATAAGGTTGCTTTACTGCCAGAGGCTGGCTGGGCATACAGACATGGGGAGGAAGTGCATCCCTGTGCTACACTGAAAATGTTGCTGCAGGCCTGAGAGTCTGCATGACAGAAAAGAGAAGGCTTTGGTATCAGAGAGATTAGGGGCAACATTTCTGTTGGAATTTAGTAGCTTGGGACCTTCCATGACATAACCTTTCCATTTTCTTACCTAAAAGAGTGTTGATTTTACCTCATGAATGTGAGAACTAAGTGAGATATAGGTCAAGGTGGGCGGATGGTTGGCCGTGGTCCTTCTGTTGGATTCTTAGGTCTGTTGGACATCCCTGTGGGCTGGTATGCTGGAAGTGCCATTTCACAGAATTAACTGAGGTGACAACCCTGTGCCGGATCCTGCAGAGGGGCAAGCATCTGCACATGGAGTAGAGTTAGCCAGTAACAGTCAGGTGGAAAGCTGAGGTGCCATGAGGACAGCAGTGACACTCCCGTTCTATTATGTGAGAGTGACAGCATCCACAATGGGGCCCAGGCAGCATCTTTGTGCCCTTTGATTTTAACCTTGGGACTCAGCCTACCCTGGTCTGCAGAAGGAGCAGGACAGGACCCTGAAGGAAGACCTGGACGAGCCAAGCTGGCAGTGTGCAGCAGGCTTTGGAGAGCATGAGGGAGTTCTGCGCAGGTGTGCTCTGCATGCCTCTGCTGGGATATTTGCTGAAGCCATGCCTGGGGTCCTCTCTCTGAGGAAACAGGCTCTCTTGTTTTAGATTCTCTTTAGAAAGTCTCTTCCACACCAAATACTGGAGCCCAGGCACTCCTTCCAGCTCCTGGCAGAGCATTCACCTGGTAATGGTTTTCCCACGGAGGAGCCAGGGTTGCCAAACACAAGTGGAAGGGCCCCTGCCACGTCATGACCCAGTGTGTGCCTTCCCTGCTCAGCCAAGGGCCACAGAGCCCACTCCTTGCAAGGCTGTGTAAAGAGCAGGGTGTGCAGGTTCTGGCCATGTCTCTCTCACTGTCTTCCTTCTAATGAGCCTGCCAGAGAGCTTCCTGCCTCAGGAGGAATGTTAGCTCCTGTTTAGTCAGTACCCTTGCTTGCTTTCAGGAGACCCTGTAATTTAGAAAGCTGTTCCTCAGCAGGACACATGTTAAAGGATGTATTTAGAGCAGGATCACCAACCTCATAAGGAGCCATCCACCATGCCACACAGTTTGATTGGTCTGAGGCTTTTCTATGAAAACTCTGTCATTTATTGCTAAGATGGGGCACTGGGAAATTCATTAATCAGACCAAGTGGAAGAGACATGGCTCCTGAACTCCTGTTTTCTGTCTCTCATTGGCATTAGCTGACCTCTACAGTACTCTGCAGGGTGAAAGGTTCCTGTTGCTGTCATCACAATTTACCACATACCTGGTGGCTTAGAGTGACACAAGTATGCTGTGCTATGGTTCTGAAGGTCAGAAGTCCAAAGACCATACATTCTGCTCTTCCTGGGAGTCCTAGGGGGTGTCTGCACATGCAGAAGCCTCCTACACTCACTTCCTGGCCAGCAGTACCTTCCTGTGCCCTTGAGTCTTCAAGCCTCCCCTCCACCCTCGGCTGCCACATCTCCTCCTCTGACTCTGACCCTCCTCCTTTCCCCTTCACAGGACCCTCAGATAATCCAGGGCCTCCTGTCCATCTCAAGTTTCTTCACTTCCTCCCGTCTGCAAGGTCCCTTCTGCCATGGAAAGCAAGATAGCCACGGGCTTCAGAGGTTAGGATTTGGGACCATTCTCTGCCCACCACAGAGAACCTTTGATGAAGTGCCCATGAATCCACTTCCATTTACAAAAGCACATGCATCAGTGTGTGTTTGTGCAAGCCATCATGTTTGGTGAAGGCTCCCAAGAGGTGGTGAGCAGGAGTGCTACAGCACAAGCATGTCCCAGGCTAGGTGGTCCAGTAGGATGGACCCTGAAGGACCTCTGTGCAGGGTGGGTTTCCTTGGTGGGTCAGGGAAGACAGCACATGAGGTTCTCTGGAAGGAGAAGATGCCACAGGGAATCTGGAACCACCAAGTGTGTCCAGAAAGCAATGAGAGCAGGTGCTATGGGGGTACTTGACTGTGTTTGGTGAAGAGCTGAAAATCTCTGATGCTAGAGGGTCTCCCCTCAGGTTTGGCCTGCCAGCACAGTCACTGCGTGGATCACAGATAGGTTGATACTAAGAATCTTCCACTGGGGGGTTTCAAGATGGCAGACTAGAGGGCGGCTGCATTTCATGTTGCTCCAGGACGCAGGACTCAAAAGAAGAGATATTGAGAGACTTGGGACCAACTCAAAGCCGCCGGGTGAGTCTCTCCAGTTGGGGAGGCATCCCGGCTGGGGCAGTAGTCCCGGAACGCAGGGAACTTTGTGAAGTAGAGTTGCCCGGCAAGACACCCCTCCCCCCACTGGAGTGGTAAACACGGACAATTGGGAACATCGTAGAGGTGGCTGCTCAGCACATCGCTTGGACTCGGAGCAACCACTGGGGCTCCAGGTGGCTGCCTGAGAAGGAGCTGTGTGGCGAGCTGTTTGGACTCAGAGCAACCGCTTCCGAACACTGGGGGGCTGCCAAGAGGAGGAAGAGGAAGAGCGCGGCGGGTCGATTGGTCTAGGAGGGAATGCATCAGAGCCACAGGCGGTTGCCAGAGGAGGAGCTGTGTGGTGAACTGTTTAGACTCAGAATGACCGCTTCTGAACACTGGGGGGCTGCCCGGAGGAAGAGGAGGAATGTGGTGGGTCACTTGGTCTAGGAGTGACTGCATCAGAGCTACAGGCAGATGCCAGAGGAGGAGGTGAGTGGTGAGTTGTTTGGACTCAAAGCGACTGCTCCTGAACACCGGTGGCCTGCCTGGAGGAGGAGCGCGGTGGGTCGCTTGGTCTCCGAGTGACAGATCCTGAATACCCAGGGGGCTACCCCAAGGAGGAGGAGGAACAGGGCGGGTCACTTGGACTTGGAGTGACTGCCTAGGGCTACAGGCGGTTGGTGGGAGGAGGAGACACGAAGTGAGTTGCTTGGACACCTAGTGACAGCGTTGGAACACCGAGCAGCTGTCCAGAGGAGGAGGCGTGTGGCAGGTCTCTGGGTCTCAGAGCTATTGTACAGGGCTCCAGTTGGCGTCTCAGAGGAGGGGCCGCATAGCCAGGCGATTAGGTGCAGAGCAGGGTCCCAGGGGCTACGTGGCTTCTTGCTGGAAGAGCCGCACAGAGACACGCCTAGGGGTGGAGCGAAGTTTCCAGGACTGCGGGCAGATTCTCTGAGAAGAGGCAGCCTAAGGAGACTCATCTGCGGAGGGTGAGGCTCCCAGGCCCAGGAGGTAGGTTCGGGACCCTGGGAACGTGGCAGAGGAAGGCAGTCCAGCCCAGGGGGTAGATTGAGGGGAACCTCTAGGAGGGGAACTGACCAGCGAGACCTCCCCACCAGGTGAGTCTTCCCTGCCGGGGGAGGTTTTCCAACAAGGATAGTAAAACCAGAGACACAGGCACAAACAGGCCTTGCCTCAGTCTGCAGCCTAGTTCCCCTTTGGATGACCATTGGTCAACAAGTGGAGGCACCTCTGCCCACTATCAGGGAATATACCCCACCTGAGGGTCACCACCCCTAGAGAGGCAGCTTCCTTGTGGAGCACCACATTATCAACTTCCTCCAAGACTACAGGCTACTGAAGGATAAGAGTGGATATACTACAATCTGCAGGGATATTATAAGTCAATAGAGGAAATCTGCAATATCTTAATGATCCACTGATTCCTGAACAATATGAGAAAACAAGGGAAGAAAATGCCCCAAACAAATTGAGATGTTACATCAATAAAATCCAACATCAGCATGGAAGAAGAAATGACAGAAAGGGAGTTCAGAATGTACATAATTAAAATGTTCAGGGAAGAAAACAATGAGAAAAAGAGCAAATGCAGGCATTGAATGATGAGATGAAAGAGCAAATGCAGGCATTGAATGATAGCACGATTCGACAGTTAAAAGAGCAAATACAGGAAGCAAAAGATCATTTCAATAAGAGTTAGAGATATTGGAAAAAAACCAAACAGAAATCCTTGAAATGAAGGAAACAATAAACCAAATTAAGAACTCCATAGAAAGCATAACCGATAGAACACCTGGAAGACAGAACCTCAGATATTGAAGACAAAATATTTAACCTGGAAAACAAAGTTGAACAAACAGAGAAGATGGTAAGAAATCATGAACAGAATCTCCAAGAATTATGGGATATCATGAAAAGGCCAAATTTGAGAATTATTGGAATTGAGGAAGGCTTAGAGAAACAAACCAAAGGAATGAACAATCTATTCAATGAAATAATATCAGAAAACTTCCCAAATCTGAAGAATGAAATGGAAAATCAAGTTCAAGAGGCTTATAGGACTCCAAATACACAAAATTACAACAGACCCACACCAAGGCACATTATAATGAAAATACCTAACATCCAAAATAAAGACAGAATTTTAAAGGCTGTGAGAGAAAAGAACCAAATTACATTCAGGGGGAAACCAATACAGATATCAGCAGATTTTTCAATCCAGACCCTAAAAGCTAGAAGGGCCTGGAACAACATTTTTCAAGCTCTGAAAGAAAATGGATGCCAACCAAGAATCTTATACCCAGCAAAACTTACCTTCAAATTTGACGATGAAATAAAATCATTCCATGAAAAACAAAAGCTAAAAGAATTTAAAAAAAGAAAGCCAGCATTACAGAAAATTCTCAGCAAAATATTCCATGAGGAAGAGATAAAACACAAAGAAGCAAATCAGCAAAGGGAGGAATTATCCTAAAGGAACTGTCAAATAAAGGAGGAACCAAGTTGTGTCAAAAAAATAAATAAATAAATAAAATTTTAAAATGAACCAAATGACCGGGAATACAAATCATCTCTCAATAATAACCCTGAATGTTAATAGCCTGAATTCATCAATCAAAAGACATAGACTGGCAGATTGGATTAAAAAGAAAGAGCCAAAAATATGTTGCCTGCAAGAGACTCACCTCATAGAAAGAGAAACCCATAGACTAAAGGTGAAAGGATGGGGAAAAACATACTATGCACATGGACTGAACAAAAAGGCTGGAGTATCCATCCTCA